>NW_022600159.1:0-4527 GCF_009176505.1 Sitodiplosis mosellana | reverse complement strand
TGAGAATGCATTGTTAATTCCAATTCAACGCGTTAATTCCAATTCAACTCAATGGGATTCAATGCGAATGCTACACCACGTGGCCCGCATCAAGTTCAAATCAATTGGATTCCAATTCAATTTGATAACAGCACCACGTGGTTTGAATTGGATTCTCATTGGTCCAGAAGTCTCATTGATACCCTACTCCTAGCCTATAAAAACCTTCAAAAAATCGAATTTTGTTCGGGAGGTACCCAAAATAGGCTCCCCAGGTGGATTTAATCACTCCCACTCGATTTATTTCATCAAATTAACAGGGGCCCAGGAACAACCTAGCACCCGCTAACCCACCTTTTTGGTATTAAATTGGTATGTTAGTTCAAAATTCCTTGAAAAATCGAACTCTTGTTCGGGAGGTACCCAAAATAGGCTCCCCAGGTAGATTTTATCACTCCCACTCGATTTATTTCATCAAATTAACAGGGGCCCAGGAACAACCTAGCACCCGCTAACCCACCTTTTTGGTATTAAATTGGTATGTTAGTTCAAAATACCTTGAAAAATCGAACTTTTGTTCGGGAGGTACCCAAAATAGGCTCCCCATGTGGATTTTATCACTCCCACTCGATTTATTTCATCAAATTAAAAGGGGCCCAGGAACCGACGCTATGCCTTCTCTACGCCAACGCCAGCTGGTGCAAGAACAAATAATACAAGCACAACGTACGTCAAATTCAAAAGCTTGTATACAAATGTATACATGTGTCAATTGCTTATTGAGCGGTTTTCTGTTCTCAAGAAATATTTTGAGTTTTTTTATTAAAAAGCGCGAATATTTTCTTTTTCAATGCAAGAATTTAATCTTGTTATTTTAAAACGTAAAATCAAACATTTTTCTCGTGTTTTCGCGTGTTTTTGTCAACACAAGTGTAACTAAAGAATTGCGAACAAATGTCAGTTCATTTGTTGACGTTCCACGTTCCGATTGTTTTAATGACAACATGAAGTGACATTTATCGCAGTTATTCATGTTAATGAAAACACGTGAAAACACAAAAATTTTATTTAATTTTATATTTACCGTGTCTATATATATTAGAATAATTTTTTTTTATTGAAACATGTTTTTTTTTGAGTTTCTCTCTTCAAGTGATTGCTATATTTATACAAACGTGGTATTTCATTGTGTGGTTTGTGTTTGTTTTGGTTTGTTTATTGGTTGATTCATGTTGACACAATGATTCTATAGGTGATATGCTGTGCAATTGAGGCTTGAAATAATTTTTGTTTCTCATTTTGAAAAAATATCAAAGAAATAAGAGAGATTTCAGTGTAATGCGAGCAGATTTTTATGTTTTTATGTGAAAGAACTACTATTCAAAACATTCAATAACAGTATACCCAACGTGTAAGCTTTTGAATGCTATTGGTATACAACGGTTGTATAACATGTTCTTGCACCAGTTGGCGCTTCTGGGCTCATTTATATGAGAACTGTCAAGAAGGCGCAGTGTCGTAATTTATCCATTATTATTATCTATTTGTTAGGTTTATTATCTGTTCTTATATATTTACAGGCATTAACATACTAATGTTATTAATTATTAACATATTATTAACGGGGCGTTAATAACTCAAACATAACATATTATTAGATAAATAAGACTCTTTTATTTATTTATTTATTTATTCACACCGCCAAAAACTGGCTGAATACTTTGTTTGCAGGAAAATGTCAATGGGAATGGGTGTCGTCGTCATGAATATCGTCCACAATACCGAGAGAGGCAGATGGCGGTCAATAATTTCAGACACCATCAACAACAGCCGTTGCAGCAATTACCGATTAATTCGCAGTTTTTGCCCAACAGCAATTATTCTTTTTGGAATGGAACGCCGTATCACATTATGCCACTTCAAATGTACACTCACAACACAATGCCAATACAAATGATCCAACCATTACACACACATCCAATTTACCAGCCCTTTTAAACATATCGAACATGCATCAACAGACTCGAAATCAAGGAATTCCATATTGCTTAGTGCAGTCTCAAAATTGTAATGGCCTGAAAAGCAGATTGCCTCAATTCTGCTGATGTGCTAACAAATAACGCAAAAATTTACATGATATGTGAGGATAAACTCGACGATTCGGTCAATTCGGAGGTATTTCCCCCAAATTTCAATGTTTACCGTTGTGATAGTTCCGAGGAAACTGAATTGTGGCAAAAGACTAAAAAGAAACGAGGCGGCGGTGTTCTGATTGCCATCGAAAAATCAATCAAATCACAACTCGTCGGTACAGGAGCATCATTCGGCGCTGAACAAATATGGGCCAAGATAAAATTGAACAACAGAAATATTTTCTTAGTCGAGGCCTACCTCAGACCGGATTCTCCAGTTGAAGTCTACGAAGCGAATATGGGAGCACTACGGGAAATCACTGCAAAAATGCAAACTGAAGATGTTCTCATCCTTTCAGGTGACTTCAATTTACCTAATTTATCCTGGTTCACTGATGACAACGATGATCCAGATATTGCGATTTCAATTAATGCATCAGGAAAGAAAGAATTGATCATTCTCGATACATGTCATGAATTGGGATTTCATCAAATCAACAAGCACAGCAATGATAATGGAAATATGCTCGACTTAATTTGGACAAACTGTGAGACATCGTTTCATGTCAGCCTGCCGAACATCATTTATTGAATCATGAATCACATCACATTTCTTATTCGATAAAAATCCACGGTTTGGAAATGAAGCAAAACAAAGTCACATCTTAAATTGAGTACCGCAATTTCATGGGCGCTGTTATGATACCTTTTTTTTTATTATTATTCTGCACCGTACAGCGTTTCTTCGCCAAAGGTGGTTTATTTAATATAAATATTATTTTATATTTACAACATTTACAATTTGATAATTTAAATATTTCATTTTACTCTCTCCAAATTCTGCTTCTTTTAAAATATTCGGTAACTCTATGTTCGACCATTCCACACGAAATCAATCAAAATTCACATCGAGGTTCTCAGAATCGGCTGAAATTTGGCACGGAAGTTGGAAGTTGGAAGTTGGAAGTCTACCATTTTGGCATCTATTCAGCGTTTTGTATGATAATTATCACTTTGAGTGGATTTTTCGATGAAAAAGTCGATTTGAGACAAAATTATAAGAAAATGGGTACTTTATGGTTAAAAGACCCCATTATTTTCCAAAAATAATTGGAGTTTATTAACATGAAAGTATCCAATTACGCATATTTGAGGTACCTCCCCTACAAAATGACAATTTTTCAGACCACTCTTCATACAAAACGCTGAATAGATGCCAAAATGGTAGAGAAATTGGCTTATTTTTATTTCTTCCGCTAAAAAATAAAAGCCTATACGATGGAACCCAGAATAAATCATTTTTGAAGTGAAAAATGTGATTTTCTGCATGAAGTGAATTTTCGCATGCGAGTTGAAAACATAAGCTGGAACAGGGTGATTTTTCGACCTTTTGGATCCATCAGACAGGATTGTGATAGCTCTAAATCGATTCTCCGTCGAAAATTATGTGGAAATAGACTCATAACAGGCCATCATAGGTGTGTTTTCTATGCTATAAATGTGATTTTGTTTGCTGATTGCGACCATAAGCTTGTTCTATGGAGAAATGTCGATTTCAGATCAAATTTATAGGTAAAGCGATGTTCAAAGAGTCATAAATTAATGTATTTTGACGAATAAATTGCAGTTTTCTCAGATCAAAACATCGTCAGGGGCCATTTTCGACCATTTTTGACCATTTGTGGTGCATGACAGTCGAAAAATCGAAAAATTTGAAAAAATTTCAGGTTTGTCCCAAAATTTTTTTTGCTCAAATTCGACCATTTTTGGCGGCAAATAAAAAAAAATAAAAATCGACCTCAAGGGAGGGGTAAATTTTCTATTCCCATCCTGAATGTTCGGAAGCCCAAAAATCAGGTCAGGTGGTATCTGGGGAGGTACCCCAAACGGTCGGAAGGGCTCTTCAAACCCTAACTTGTGTAAAAATTTCATTTACCTATGATTGCGTTGAAGTTTTTTATCAATGGTCCGAAAATTCGGAAATTCTCGAAATTTCGATTTTTTGACCATCCGTACAGGGTCTCTTGAGGCAGACCCGGGAAAAATATTTTGGCTTTCTGAGTTTTTGCCCAAACCCAACTTCCGTGCAAAATTTGAGCCGATTCTGAGAACCTCGATGTGAATTTTGATTGATTTCGTGTGGAATGGTCGTGTTTGAAAGTATTTGTATTTGTGTTAAAATCAATCAAATAAGTATCACAATTTGGAATCGTAGTAACATTGCATTCATTTGGTGGATTAGGCGATTTGATAGGAACAAAATATTTATAAAATTCATTGTATGTCATCAGCATATAATTTATAGACTCGAACTTTGAGTAATCACGATGACGCATCGACGCAGCGCCTTGTTGTCAATTCCCATACAGACGAGCCCAGAAGCGACAACTGCTGTTAGCAAGAGTAACTACAGTAC
>NW_022600158.1:0-1172 GCF_009176505.1 Sitodiplosis mosellana | reverse complement strand
ATAAGGTTGATAATGTTGCTCTAGAGCAGCTACTAAAGAAACTGTGCAGATCAATCACAACATTATTTATGGTTGCGTTTCAGATGACGCGTAAATGCTACTTTCTGTGCGAAGCATTTTTTGCACACTTCACATTGGAATGGTTTTACACCGGTGTGATGAACACGCATGTGGAACATCATACTCCATTTATAGGATGTCACGTAGCTTTTGCACAAGTAACATTCGTAACGTCGATTTTGACACTTCGATTCATGTTGCTGCTTTTCCATCTCTTGAGAGAAGTTTCGGACGCAAACCAAACATTGGAATTTCACCGGACGAGGATTTGTGTGAACTTTTGAATGCGTCTTTAGACCAACCTTTCGTGTGAATTTCTTGGAGCAAAGGCTGCATCGGAACGGTCTTACGCCGGTGTGTACATGCATATGCATCTTCAATTGACCCTTAATTAGAGTAGAGAACTTCTTGCACAAGTGGCATTCGTAGTGTCGTCCATAGCAATTGGCTTCATGCTCCAATATTTCATCATTCCGAGCAAATCTCCTGAGGCAAACTGAACAGCTGAATGGATATTCAACGGTGTGTGTTTTCAAATGTCTTTGAAGGTCCGATGTTTGTGTGAATCGTTTGTTACAGATGTTGCACGGAAACGGTTTCTCGCCAGTGTGCGTCAACATATGCCTCTTCAAATTAGATGGCCGTGGTGCGACATGATTACACGTCGTGCAATTGTACTGTTTCTTGACCCTTTTTGCAGCTGATCGCTTCTTGTGAGATGCAATGATGACCGATCTGGCTCTGCCTTTCGCATCGATTGACTTCAATTTCGCAGCCAATGTTCTGTGACCATCATGATTCTTCTTCGTAGGCCATTTCACGCTATTGCTCTCCTTGCTTGCACTATTACCGCTTGGCTGTGTATGTTTGCTTTCTTCTGGCTTGCAATCAGCTTTTTCCACCTTTTCTGCTTTGGGCTCTGGTTCGATATGCGTCCATTCGAACTCGTTGATTCCAGGCGATCCATC
This sequence comes from Sitodiplosis mosellana, assembly GCF_009176505.1. Classification (NCBI taxonomy): domain Eukaryota; kingdom Metazoa; phylum Arthropoda; class Insecta; order Diptera; family Cecidomyiidae; genus Sitodiplosis; species Sitodiplosis mosellana. The sequence goes on along the minus strand of NW_022600158.1, from coordinate 144 downwards.
GCTTTGAAGTCCATTGCTTGTATCATCGGCTAGTTCCAATTTGACATATGTTATCCGATGTTGATTCGGAATCGACACCATGTAAACGTAATCAGCTGCCTCCGGCTCGTCTTTGACATCGGGCTCTGATTTGATTTCAATTGA
>NW_022600157.1:0-7055 GCF_009176505.1 Sitodiplosis mosellana | reverse complement strand
GTGGCGGATAGTTAGGGAATATCGAAAAACTCAAGAATTTGAGGTGGGCCGACTTTTAAGCCCAAAAATTGGAAAAAATAAAACCACGTCTAATTGACTTTTTTCACATTTTATACTTTGAACCCACTTTTCAGAGCTTAAATGAGCTAGGGGGATTTCACTCTATGCGAATACTGCTATTCGTACGAATGCGCGAATACTTTGCCATGCATTTGAATATAAACACTCGCAAATACTGATATTCGTGCCGAATATTCGCATTCGTACGAATAACCATTTAATGTATCTATACGGCGCATTAGCAAATACGTCCGAATATTGCTGCGCGAATGCGAATGCACTTGACAGATCTTTATTGATTTGTTGTGTTAATCGTTGCAGCTACATTGTTTACATTAGTTCGCCAAAATGGTAAATAGTTATTTCGATCCAAATTTAATATCAATTCAAGTTGTGTTTTGTATTTTAGGGACTGGAAAATGTTATTTTCAAATTAGAAAAATATTTGAATGAAAAAATTCCGGCCGATATTATTAAAATCGTGGAATTCTGCGCATTTGAAAATGAATCATCTCTAATGTCCATTGACAACGATGCTATTATGGATATCGAGAACTATGTCATTGAAAACCCAGAAATTCTCAAAGAAACATCATACGAGAATGTGAATAAGTTTAAATTTAAACCGGGTCACCGATTGCTTATCATCCAGTTCCCACAGTTAATCAAGAATTGTAATCAAACGGAAACAAATTTGCAAAAAATCGGACACCTGCGACCGCAAATGCTTCTATTTAACGTAGCTAAGCTGCTTTCTGTATCAAATCCAGAATGTGTGAGAATTAATTGTAAAATTTCTGGTAGAGGTTCACCTAATGCACGTTGTAATTTTTCAAACACGTCTGACATCTTTCCACATGTTTGACTGTGTTTGACACTTCATCGAACCTGAGCGCATTCGCGACGAATACATGTGCGAGTGTTTCAATACGTTTCATATGCGGAGTCGCGCGAATGCTCGCGCGGCAGTACGAATACATGGTGCGAATGCAAATACTTATACTGTTTTTTGCGAATGCAGGATTCGTGCACGAATGATCATGTATTCGAATGCGAGTGAAATGCCCCTAGTGAATGAGGCCAGATGGGGTTGTCGTAGTGGACTTTTTTGTAGCCCCATCGATTATCTATCCAACCATGCATATAGTTTTGAAAGTTTGTACCACACTTTTCTAGTGTAAAAATGTCAAAAAGTGCCATTTTTCATTTTTTCAATATTTGGGTCACCCTAACTTTTCATCAGGTGGGGAAGGTCACCCTAATTTTTTGGCTTTGCGAGTTTTTGGCCATAAGAAGTTCATACACCAAGTTTGAGCGAAATCGGAGAGGTCAATTGCAAATTTTGTCCCGCTTGGTGTGGAATGGTCGTGAAATAAAATCATGTACACGTAATTCAGAAAAAAAATTCCACATTATTTTAATTCCCAATGTGAAACAATGTACAATCCACATTCACATTCACATTGAACGTACATAAAACCCATCATTAAAGATTACAATATAATATATTGAATTATAATTTTATTCAATTGATTGATATATTATTATATATTGAACTTTCATTTTTCCCTTCTTGACTGAATTACGTAAATTAACAATTTCTACCTTAGATTTTAACATCTTCAGAAAAAATTGAGGAAGAATCGAACATACTTGATATTAATTCTAATAATTTTCATAAAATAAAGAAATGTATGCTTCGATTGCAACTACATTCCATGTAGTGCTTCGATGAATAATTTGATGGGAACATCAAATTAATTTAAACACTCAATTTTAAATAACATCTGCGGTCTTGTTTGGATTCAATTGGACCAAGAAAATGATTAGCTCAACCTCAGATGAAATAAATAAACACAAGCAATGAGAGAAACGTGGAATTTAATTGATAAATAAATCTCTTTGACATATTTTGAATGTTTACTCAATGCGATTGTTGTCAGTTTATTCTACGACACTTTTGACTCATTTCAATGGAGTAGAAAAATGCTTACATTTATGAATAGTATTCTTTAAGAGTTTCTTTTATTGGCATGCTTGTTATTGGAATTAAAATTGTCTCGAACTGAATGAATCGTGACTGAATTTGGACGTTGGGCATTTGAAGCATCACCACATGTCATTGTCAGCAATCAAATCAAAGGCATCTTGATCATCGAAATTGTAGTATGAATGAGTGTGTACCCGTTGAATGCTAGTTAACGACTGTCTTTATTATTTGCTCTTATATGATAGTTACATTGTCGCAGGTGAGGCGGCGTATAGCGCCATCTATGCTACATCTCCCCCATTTTTTTAGAATGAAATTTATTTTATTCTTTATTTACATTTAATTCCATTCCAAAAAAATTACTTCATTTTCTTACATTTAGTTTGACATTCGGATGAAATCTAGTTCTATCCTTTTTTTTCATTCGATTCCATCCTTCTTAAATATCAGAAAAAAAAAAATTGCTTAATGCTAATATCGTCGGCCGCTTCGTGTGATTCGTTGCTGTGAAGGCTGCTGGAAAGTGTTTCGATTAATGTCGTTATTTATTACTGTTTTGTTTTCAAAAAATTTCTTAATGTGGTTGCTGTTTCTGCGATACACTCTATCTTCAGATTGAATCAAGTACGAACGAGGCTCAGCACAGGCTTGAATAATTATGCCATGCTGCCATTTTTTATTATTTATGAAAAGAACCTTTTCATTTGGTTCGAAGGGTGCTCGTTGTCTCGTTCCAATATCATAATACTTCTTTGAGAGTGTTTGTTTTCTTTCGTGTTGTTTCGCAACGTTGACACTATTAAATGGTTTGAATTTATTGACATGCATTGGAATATTCGATCTCAAGTTACGATTTTGCATTAACTGCGCTGGTGTATGATTCATGTATTTTGTTGGTGTAGTTCTGTATGCGAGCAATGACTTGTAAATGTCTTGCTCTGAGCTCGACTTTTTTAGAATATTTTTACAGACTTGCACCATTCTTTCGGCCATTCCATTCGATTGTGCGTAATTCGGGGAACTATTAATTATTTTCACATCATTTTCTCTCGTAAATTCTTTACTTTCGAACGATCCGAAAGGCATATTGTCGGCAATTACAATATGTGGATAACCAAATTGAGCAAAGAGTTTTATTAACTCGAGATTGGTTGTGCGTGCTGTTTTGTCTCTTAACTTTATCAATTCTATCCATTTTGAATAGTAATCGACAACAACTAAATAATCTTTCCCCTTATGATACAAAATATCGCAAGCTACTTTCATAAATGGGCCGCTAGGAATTTCATGCGGAATCATGGGCTCTTTCCTATTTTTAGGTGCATTTTCTTGACAAATTCTACATCGGGTCGTTACATGCTCAATATCATTATTTATATTCGGCCAATACACAGAGGACTTCGCTCTCTCAATCGTTTTCGTTATGCCAAAATGTGGCTCATGTAGCTTCTTCAAAATTAATTTTCGCATGTTTTTTGGTATAATGATACGTTCCTTATAAAATAGCAAATCGTCTTCCAAAATAATATCATTTTTCAATCTAAACAAAAATCTGAGGGGCTCTGGGCATTTTTTCTTATCATTTGGCCATCCGTTTTTACAGTACTCTTTTACCTTTCTTAGTACATCATCATTTTCTGTCTCTTTCTGCATTTCTCTCTTCTTTTCATCGCTTACATTTATTGACAATATGGCGTGTGTAATGCTTGTCTCTTCTTCACTATCGTCACTAATATTTATATATCTCGACAAATAATCGGCTAAATGAATGGTTTTTCCCGGTGCATATTCAAGATTGACATCATAATTTAACAATTTAATGCGCATACGTTGTAATTTTGCCGATACGATTTTGTGTATGTCTTTTTGCATGATGCCCAACAATGGTTTATGGTCGTTGACAACACGAATTTTTCGACCGTACGTGAAATAATTAAATTTAGTGCATGCAAATACAATCGATAACATCTCCTTTTCTATCTGTGAATAGTTTTGCTCAGTTGGTGAGAGACTTCTTGACGCAAAAGAAATTGGTTTACCGTCCTGTAACAGACAACAACCCAATCCATCTTGAGACGCATCGCACTGTATAACAAGTTCTTTTGTCGAATCAAAAGGCACCAAAATATTTGCCGATAAAATGTCATTTTTTATGTCATTGAATATTTTTGTGTGCAACTCTGTCCATTTAAATATCACATTCTTCTTTAGCAGTTCCCTTAGCACAGTTGCTTTCTGTGATAAATTCGCAACAAATGGCCTCATAAAATTAATCACACCCATAAATGTCTGTAAGTCTTTTTTATTTTTCGGGCTCGTCATTTTTCTTATTCCTTCTAACCTTTCTGGATCTGGCTCAATTTTATTTAACGAAAATATATGGCCCAAATATTTCACCGACTCGCTTGCAATTTGCATTTTCTTTTCATTAAATCTTACATTTTTTTTCTCTAGCCCTTTCTAAAACTTTAATCAATGCTTCGTCATGCTCTTGTTTTGTTTTGCCCACAATAAATATGTCATCAAAATACACGTGCACATTTTTAATGTCACCAAAATTAGCAAAATTCTTTCTTTGAAATACTTTCGGACCCGTTTTAATGCCAAAAGGCATTCTAATGTATCGATAATTGCCAAATGGTGTAGCGAATGTACACAAATTACGCGACTCCTCTGCTAAGCGCACTTGATGAAAACCATCTTTTAAATCCAACACGGAAAAATATTTAATTCCATTCACACTCGATGAAAATTCTTCAAATGTGGGAATATACGATTGTTCATCCAATATTTGTTTATTCAATTCAGACGGGTCGATACATAATCTCAGCGATCTTTCTAAATCCTTCTTTTCTACTGTAACTAGATGATGCACCCATTCACTTCGTTCATCGGCCTTTTCAATTACTCCATTCCTTTCTAACTCATTTAATCTCATTTTTAATTTACTTTTTATTGCGAGCGGGACCTTTCTTGGTGCATGCGCTACTGGTTGAGCGTCTTTTTTCAACAAAATTCTATATTCACCATCAAATGTGCCCAGACCCTCAAATAATTCTGAATAATGCTTGAAAACGTACGATTTATCAATGTTCGCGCAAAGTGCCTCTAGTCAAAAATTGTATCGATTTATTCTGTTTGTGTTGTTGCGTGTGCGCGGTGGGCTGACGATGCCAAATGCTGTGCATGTCGCCAAACCAAGTATAGGGGTCACATCAAGATCAACGACGGCGAAAACAACTCTCAAATTCATATTTTTAAAGGAACAAATCAATGAACACATACCTTCTGGATTTATCGTTTGTCCACCAAATGCTCTCAATGTCATGTTTGTGAATCGCAAACCCTCGTTCGAACCAAACATCAATCGTCTGAAAATGTGTAACGGCAATACATTCATTTCAGCACCAGTGTCAATTTTAAATGCCACGAGTTGATCATTGATGCGAATTCTTTCCAACCACCTTGTTGCAATCACATCTCCGGCTGTGTTTGTTACATTTCGTTCAAGTGCCCCAATGTAAAAATCGTTGTTATCGTTTGCAAAGCCATATTCAATTGAATTTATGCTGCGCGATTTGCAAACGCTTCCAAAATGATTGGGCTTAGAACATACATTACAAGTCTTTCCCTGAGCTGGACATTTGTCGTTGAAATTGTGATTGTATCCGCATCGTTTGCATTTGGATTGATTGGTGTTGTTTCGGCTGTTTTCACTGTTGTTGTTACTACCTCTGCTGTTGCTGTTGCCACTGTTTCGGCTCGCGTTCGAACGGTACTGTGTGTTGCCTTGCCACGTGGTTGCTCTCTTATCGTTCTGTCTGTGCTTGTTGTTGTTGCTTTGTCTCGTATTCTTACTGTGTTGTTTGTACGTTTGTGTTGACTGTGCACCGTCTCCCTTCAACTCGTTGACTTCTTGAGATTTAATTTTACTCATTTTTTCGGTGTGCTCTTTTGTTGCCTCTGCTCCACGACATTTTTCAACGGCTGCATCGTATGTTAGGTCATTTGATTCCAATAATTTCGTTTGTAATTTTTTATCGGTAATGCCCATGACGATTCTGTCCCGTAACATTTCGTTTGTTGCTTGATTAAATTCGCAAGATTTCACCAGCAATTTGATGTCCATCAAAAAGGCATCAAACGATTCTCCTTCTTTCTGGTCTCGATTGTAGAACATGTACCTATCGTAAACGGTGTTTTTTCGTGCGGCACAAAAATCAGCAAATGCTTTCGTTACATCGTTGTAAGTTGCTCTCTGTACGGCAGTCATATCAAATGTATCGTAAATTTCGACGGCTTCGGGACCCACTGCATTCAAAAATGTGTTGATTTTTACTGGATCGGTTTTCTCTCCCATTCCGATGGCAATCACAAAAATGTCGTAGTTGCGTTTGAATTTCTTCCAATTCTCGTTCAAATTTCCATCCAATTTCAATGGATCAACGGGTTTAATGTACATGTGGTCAGTCATTTTTTCGGCTTTTTTCTTTTTCTCTTCTTTCCTTTCTGCTTTTTTCTTTTTCTCTTTTTTCCTTTCTGTAGTCTTCGATTTCTACGCGATTTACAACAACGTCGCTTGGTTTTATTCTCTTCAAAACTGCTTTCAAACCTTTCTCCGCAGTGCGTGTTCCAATTTTTTCTCTCCTTTCTTCAATCAACAAATTTTTACTTTTCTTGGCTGTTTTTTGCAAATCGCCGACTTTTTCCTTTCTAGTCTGTGACCTCAGCTTCATTAGATGTATATTATTTTAATTAATTTCATCCGATTACTTGGATTTTTTCGCGATTTTTATTTTTTCTTACGCACGCGCTTATGTTCTTTCGACCTTGTCGCCATGTAGTATGAATGAGTGTGTACCCGTTGAATGCTAGTTAACGACTGTCTTTATTATTTGCTCTTATATGATAGTTACATTGTCGCAGGTGAGGCGGCGTATAGCGCCATCTATGCTACAGAAATCATCAACATAATCAAAAGCATCTTGATCATCAAAATCATCAA
>NW_022600156.1:0-4771 GCF_009176505.1 Sitodiplosis mosellana | reverse complement strand
AAGGCCATTTCTGTTGATGTTTCGTGCGAATTTAAGCAAACAAAGCCCACCATTCTTGCTCTCTGTTCCATTGGCCCGCTTCTTGAGCGTGTTTCTCTTTCACGGATACACAGTGTATCCGTCGCACTTTGAATCGCAAGCACACACATCTTGTACTTAGTTACACTTCGCGAGGCCATTTCTGTTGATGTTTTGTGCGAATTTAAGCAAACAAAGCGTACCATTCTTGCTCTCTGTTCCATTCGCCCGCTTCTTGAGCGCGTTTCCCTTCCACGGATTCACAGTGTATCCGTCGCACTTTGAATCGCAAGCACACACATCTTGTACTTAGTTACACTTCGCGAGGCCATTTCTGTTGATGTTTTGTGCGAATTTAAGCAAACAAAGCCTACCATTCTTGCTCTCTGTTCCATTCGCCCGCTTCTTGAGCGCGTTTCTCTTCCACGGATACACAGTGTATCCGTCGCTCCTTGAATCGCAAGCACACACATCGTGTACTTAGTTACACTTCGTGAGGCCATTTCTATTGATGTTTCGTGCCAATTGAAGCAAGCAATTTTTAAGTTTAAAAAAAGTTAATTTGCTTTCAAATTGGCATGTCAACCGTTATTAAGGTATTTACTACGCATACAGAATATAAACTTTCTATGATAGTATCACGGATAAATTTTTATTGTTCACGGATAAGTTGAAATTTTTCACGGATACGGATATAAATCTTATCCGTATCCGTGAGAACGCTTTCACGGATACGGATACAAACCGTATCCGTGACTCTCACGGATACGGATAAAGTTCGTATCCGTGGAAGTCATGACAGTGAGCCCTGCGTTTTGAAAGTTCTGTTGGCGTTTTCGTTTTATCGACCTACGTGTTTTTTTCCTATAATGGATTTTTGGCAAAGTTGACTTCTTCAATTTTTGGTCCATAAATCACTTAGTATTGGTGATAGCGCATTGCTGTCTTGAGCAAAGTTGTTGGTAAAAGTCCAATAAACAAATTTTATTGACAAACTTTACCCGAAAAATGAAGTTTTGTAAGTGCTTCAGGGCAAAATGTCGGTTTTTTTGCCAATTTATTCAATTTTTCGACTCTAACTCGCGAAGTGATCGATTTTTTTGGCCATTTTCTTTGGCAATTTTGTAGCCAACGTCAAATTGAATGATTCTTCTGAACACAAGAACACAAAAAAACCTCATCTAGTTCACTTTTTTGGCTCAAAATCAATTTTGGCTACCAAACAGTATTTTTGAGTATTTTTGAGTATTTTTCGAAGTTTATAACTCCTCAACTAACTGAAATAGAGCAATGATGTCTGAAGCAACTTTATAGTACTGCTTCAGAGCTTTACAGGTCAAGTACTAAAAGTACTAAAATAGTACAAAAAATGTACTAAAATGTACTAAATTGCCTAAAATCATTTTGATGGCCATGGACAACTCTGAATGATACAATACTACATCAAACCATATTTGGTACATTGTTTTGGACTATCGTGAACCCTAAGCACCGATACGCAGCTGAAAAATTGATATATGGATTGAAAAGGTTATAGTCTAAAATGTTACATTTCAAAAGGTTATACTGGTCTATAATTGATTGAATTTTTCAGCTGAGTATCGGTGCTTAGGGTTCACGATAGTCCAAAACAATTTGTTAATAAAATTTGTTTATTGGACTTTTACCAACAACTTTGCTCAAGACAGCAATGCGCTATCACCAATACTAAGTGATTTATGGACCAAAAATTGAAGAAGTCAACTTTGCCAAAAATCCATTATAGGAAAAAAACACGTAGGTCGATAAAACGAAAACGCCAACAGAACTTTCAAAACGCAGTTGGGGTTTTTCATATCTCAGGTAGTACTAACGCCCCAGTACTATACTACTCTATTGTCTAAAACTTTTTTAAAAATGTTGCACTGTGTTACCAAGCCAGGTAATGCAATTGTTATTTGCAGCAAAAGTGAACGATTATTCAATTGTTACTCAGTGTCCAAACGTTCATTTAGACCAAAGTGATATGGTAGTCTGTGATTTGGTCAATGCAATTGGCATACAGAGATTCAGTTCCTTTCGATGGTATCTTCAAGCAACTAACTTTTGTGCCGAATAAGATAGAAGATGAATTGAAAATCAGTTTTATTGTCAAGAAAACTGAGATCAATTCACTGAATCCGCCAGTCATCATAACTATATCGATAGATGCCCATCATATTCTTATAATGATTTATGTTTTCTGTACGTAAATGAAGAGAAATAAAAAAAAATGTTCCAAAATTAACTTCGCACTTCATTTCTACACTGTGTGTTCGACGTCATCGGATGTGGGTCAGTCTCGCTGTTTGTTTGTGTACCGTAAGCGAGATTTTTTTGTCGTAACTTTTGTTGTGTGTGCTGTGTTCGGCAAACACCTGACTGAATTTTTTACGTTCCGAGGCCAATTATTTCTGCTGGTTTCTCAACCACTATTATATATTATTAACCAATCCCACCTATAATGTTAGGTTCTGAGGATCTGTGGAAGAGTGTAGAAAGAAAACAACCGTTCAGCTTGTGTGTTAAGTCAAGTCTGTCTTTATTCAAATCAGTATACCTATAGTCACCTACGCATGTGAGTGTCACGCGCGACCGCGCACTTTTGAATGAGGTGTCTTTTTTACTGTTTTTACAGGCAAAAAAATCACGCATTTGATTGAATCATTGTCAGGAGATTCGTTTTTTTTGCGAAAAAAAATTCCCGTAGGCCTAATCATTAACCTTACAAAAGAGTCTTCAACGCAAGCTGAGAAGCCAGTCTTACCAATGCTTGTTCTAACAACAGTCTTATTTGAACTGAATCATCCAAGTCTCCGCCTATTGTGTGTTTGTCTGAAACACCTCCAAATCGAATCTAGACCACCAAACCAGCGATGCTAAAAGACATCCTGCGCACAGAAAAAAGAATATAAAATTCTGCTCAGTAAGATCAATCAAAATTGGATTTATGCGACAAATCGTGTAAAATCGATAAAATATCGTATAATTTGAAATAAAACAATGAATTGTTCAATACTATTACCCGATGTACGAATTTGTCAAATGTATGCGTCAACTTTGAAAAATTGAAAATTACACGATATTTCATCGATTTTACACGATTTGTCGCATAAATCCTATTTTGATTGATCTGATTGTGCAGAATTTTTTTATTCTTTTTTCTGTACGTGACCGAGAAAACTATTTCTGGTTCAACAAATTCTTGAAGTGCAGTAGAATTGTTCGATTTATTTCCAAATTTACGTCGTTTGCTTAGATTTGGCATCGAATGTTTACGTGTTGAATTGGTTCAAACAACGAGCTTTTTTCGTCAATGAGAATGAGCAAAAGAACAACCACCTACGTACATGTTGCCCATGAAGTGTGCAACAATGAAACTGAAAGTTTACAAAAAAATATAACTTCATTGAAATGAATTTTTGTTGCATTGTAACGGTGTTTTTTTCTCAACCGCGCGCAAATGTGTCGTTGTCGTTGTTGTTTCTACACAGAAAGAAACTGCTTCAACTGTTTTAATGCGGAACTTCACATGGGAACGTACTGTCCATACAAGATGTCGTTACAGAATAATTCTCTGTGTACCGGGAAAAACCAGAATGAATAGATACTAGAGACCGAAATGGATAAATAAAACAGCATCCGTATCCGATCCGTTTTTTTTTTTTTTTAAACCGAATCCGATCCGTATCCGATTTTCCGGATTCGGTTAAAAACCGTATCCGCTTAGGCTACAACCGAATCCGAACCGTATCCGAACCGAAAAAAAAAACCGAATTTAAACATGAAAAAGTTTCCTACTATTTCTTACGTTAAACATGTTTGAGACAAGATATTATTTGTAAAATGGTTTGAAATAAGATGATTTCATTTGGCAGAATACTTTCACTACATTATTTTCTATTTCAGTTAGTATGAAACAAAAAAAACCATTCCTGATTGAAACATACACATAGCAGCAATGCTGGCTCTGAAATGTACATGTAAAGCGGTGAGATTTTTATCAAATCCACAGTTCGAATCATGGCAAAGTGTGAGAGTCTCTCACTGAAAGAATGTTTAACGCAAAAGTTTCATTAATAACAAATGATATGTACAATGGGATCTATTGTTTAGTCATTTATTTCCTTTTTTTACATCAATCGTCATTATTTCACTCGCACAGATTGAATCTGTCGGAATGTCGCTATTGGTTCGAGTCGTAAATGCCTTCGTCCATGTGATCTGTGTGAAAGAACCAATTTATTAACAAATTTTAAATACATTCAAAGTAGTACCACAATTTATATGTTCGTAATAGCAAATAATGTTGTCATTTTTTTCGTATTGTGCCAAATGATTTGAATTGTTATTATGACAAATCTTTTTGAAAAATCGGTTAAAACATTCGGATATATCCATATCCAAAAAATAAATAACCGATCCGAAACCGACCCGAATTTGCTTTATTCGGTTATTATCCGTTTCCGAAAAAAGCAATTCGGATACGGTTCGGATACGGTTCGGATATCAAATATCTGATAATTCGGATTATTTGTTTCGGTCTCTAATAGATACAACCAAAGCCAAGCAAAGCCAAGCCTCGGATGCAGAACAAAATGTTCCAAAAACAGGGACGGGCGGTACAAAATGTCGCCCGGGCAGTGTAAACACAACCGCCCGGATAAACGGGCGAGCGCCTTTGCAAAGCCCGGGCGACATTTTGTACCGCCCGTCCCTGTTTTTGGAACATTTT
>NW_022600155.1:0-4672 GCF_009176505.1 Sitodiplosis mosellana | reverse complement strand
AAAGATCAGGTTTTTCACGACTCTTGGAGTCGTTTTCCTGCAAACCAGAATATTCAGCCAGTTTTTGGCGGTGTTAATTAAATAAATAAATAAAGAAATTATTTTTCACATTTGTATTGCCGATTGTGGAATATGCTTCCCAAATTTGCAATCCATACACCGTTGAAAAAATTTCAAGATGAATTTAATGTTACTACTATTTCGAATTGTGATACTGATACTTATTTAATTGATTTTAACACAAGTACAAATACTCTATCAAACATAGAGTAGCTGAATATTTTAAGAGAAACAGAATTTGGAGAGAGTGAAGTCAATTAGAATGAATTATCCCATTGTAAATATAAAAAGATAATTATATTTATGCTAAATAAACCACCTCTGGCGAAGAAACGCTGTATGGTGCCGAACAATATAAATCAAAAAAATAATCAAAATTGTAATGTTACCCAGTAACAGAGGCAACCGAAGTCTGTGAGTCTTTGTACTTGAAGTCTGTGAAAAAATCATGTCACCCACCAATTGGTCAACAGAATTTCGTGTAAGAGCGTTTGGAAAAAAATATCGAATGCGTAAAAGTAATAAACGGCAAAATTTGCGCTCTGAAAAACGGCAGGAATTTAAACGATCAAATCGAAGTGTAAACAATCGTAACCGGAACAATAACAACAACAATAATCAGCGTCGGGGCATGAATAACCAACACAGACGCCGATGCGAGGATCCGAGGAGACGCCGATGCGATTTTTAAAATTTACATGTTGAGCGAAACGCAGATGTTTCCTCATCAGAGATATTTCCGCCGAACTTCGAAGTATTCAGATGCGATAGATCACCTACCACTGAACAGTTTCAGCGTGTCAAGAGAAAGGGCTGGGGCGGTGTTCTTATCGCAATTGACAAGTCATTCAATTCGTAATGTATCGGAACAGCTGAACATCTTGGTGCTGAACAAGTATGGGCCAAAGTAAAATGCAACGGCAGAAACTTGATACTGGTCCAAGTTTACTATTATTATTATTCTGCACCATACAGCGTTTCTTCGCCAGAGGTGGTTTATTTAGCATAAATAAATCTTGTTATATTTACAATATTTACAATGGGATAATTAATTCTATTTGACTTTACTCTCTCCAAATTCTGTTTCTCTTAAAATAGTCAGCTACTCTCTGTTTTACAGTATTTGTACTTGTGTTAAAATCAATTAAATAAGTATCCCAATTCGGAATAGTAGTAATATTACATTCATCTGGTAAATTAGGCGGTTTGATAGGAACAAAGTATTTATAAAATTCATTGTATGTACTCAACATATAATTGATAGGTTCAAACTTGGAATAGCAATTGTGATGCGTCGGTAATGAAAGGAAATCTGAGTTTCTTGTCCAATGTCGCGGTGTTTTAAAACTTATTTTGCTCAAAATGTATTTCGATGAAGTATTTCCACATATCACATTGTGGACAAGTGATATTTGTGCTATCTTTCTCCGCTCTTCCAGCGTAATCATTTGTAATTCAAGCAGTCGGCATTCGTATGGCGGCTTCCTGAATCTTTGTGGCCACTTAATTTTGCGCAGTGCAAACAGTAAAAACTGCTTCTGGATCGATTCAACTCGTGCAATTTTTTCATCGGTGTATGGGTTCCAAATTTGGGAAGCATATTCCACAATCGGCAATACAAATGTGAAAAATAATTTCTTTATTGTCCATGGATCATCAAATTCATATCCAAATCGTTTAATCCATGTAGGATAAGTAATGTTAATCTAAAAAAAAAATTTCAGAGAGGAGGGAGTGTAGGATAAGTAGGCTTATCAAATGGAATCAGTAAAATTATAGTAACCATTGTAATGTAATAAATCAGTTTTATGCTATTAGTTTTTTTCTATTATTATTCTGCACCATACAGCGTTTCTTCGCCAGAGGTGGTTTATTTGGTATAAATATTTGGTTATATATTTACAATATTTATAATGTATTCGTATTTTCAGTCTCTCCAAGTTCTATTTCTTCTAAAATAATCAGTTATTCTTTGCTTAACAGTGTTTGTGCTAACATTAAAATCAATTAAATAAGTTTTATGTATTTTTGGAATAGTACTAGTATCACAATCATTCGTTTGATTTGGCTCTATGATATTAAAGTATTTATAAAATTCATTATATGTGATGAGCATGTAGTTAATTGGCTCAAACATTGAGTAGTTGTAGATTCTGGTCGGCAGCTCTAGGAATTCGGTGTTCCGTGTTCGGAGTCGTGGTGTTCCAAAGTTGATTTTCTCCATGATATACTTTGATGATATTTGGCCAGAGATAACATTGTGTATGAAGCAAATTTGCGCGATTTTTCTTCGTTCTTCCAAGGTAATCATTTGTAGAAATAGCAGACGATTGTTGTATTGTGGCAAAATGAATCTGTGTGGCCATTTCATTTTTCTCAGTGCAAACAGTAGAAATTGTTTTTGGACTGATTCGATTCTAGCGATTTTCTCATTGGTGTATGGGTTCCATATTTGCGATCCATATTCAATGATTGGCAATACGAACGTGAAGAAGAGTCTCTTTATAGTCCATGGGTCATCGAACTCTCTTCCAAAACGTTTAATCCACGCAAGTCTAGATTTGGCTCTAGCAGTTATGTACTCAATATGAGCATCGAAGTTCATTTTTTCATCCAAAACGACTCCAAGGTCCTTTATTATTTTTACCCTGTCAATTGATTTGCCTTCAATAGTGTACTTGAAGTCAAATTTCAGCTCGCCACGGTGATATGATACGTAATTCGTTTTTTTGACATTCAAGTTCATGCGGTTACGTTTGAAGTACTTGACTCTTTTCAGGTCAGCTTGAAGTGCTAGGCAATCATCGACTTGCTTTATTTGCATTGAAAAGCGAGTGTCATCGGCAAACGATTGTAAGTTGGAGTTGACTATGCAATGGGGAAGATCAATGATGAACAGAACAAACAGTGTCGCTCCAATCGGGTATCCCTGACCTGTTCCCGATGTTACTTCAATGGGAGTAGACATGGCTCCATTCAATCTTACTATTTGTTGACGTTCACTTAGATATGACTTTATCCATTCCAGTATTTGCTCATTCAATCCCATAATTTTCAGCTAATTGCCAAACTATTGATTTGCCAAACAATTTGGTGTCTGGTCCCGACGGAATACCGAATATGTTCATCAAAAACTGCATTCACACATTGCTCAAGCCAATAACACACATATTGCGTGAATCGTTAAATTCTGGTTATGTACCGAACACATGGAAACGCTCTTATGTAAGACCTGTGCACAAAAGTGGAGCTAAATATAAAATTGAGAACTATCGTGCAGAGGCACTGCAATGTATAATACCAAAACTGGTGGACTCGATAGTAGCAAATCATTTGAATTATTACATGAAGAACATCATCGATGGCAGCCAGCATGGTTTTGTCAAAGGAAAATCAACAATAACGAATCTGGCTGAATTTACTTCACAAACATTAGTCAACATGCAACATGGAACTCAAAATGATGCAATATATCTCGACCTTGCTAAAGCGTTTGACTCGGTTGACGTGAAACTGCTCACACACAAGCTGAAAATTATGGGATTGAATGAGCAAATACTAAAATGGATAAAATTATATCTAAGTGAACGTCAACAAATTGTAAGATTGAATGAAGCCATGTCTAATCCCATCGAAGTAACATCGGGAACAGGTCAGGGATACCCGAATGGAGCGACACTGTTTGTCCTGTTTATCATTGATTTGCCATATTGTCTAATGAACTCCATATTACAATCGTTTGCCGATGACACTCGTTTTTTAATGCAAATAAAGCGACATTATGACTGCTTGGCACTTCAGGATGACTTAAATAGAGTTGTTGATTATTTCAAACGTAATCGCATGACTTTGAACGTTAAAAAAACGAATTACGTATCATATCACCGTGGCGAGCTGAAATTTGACTTCAAGTACACTATCGAAGGGAAGTTGATTGACAGAGTCAAAATAATAAAGGACCTTGGAGTAATTTTGGATGAAAAAATGAACTTTAGCGCACATATCGAGTATATAACTGCTAAAGCCAAAGCTAGACTTGCGTGGATAAAGCGTTTTGGAAGGGAGTTCAACGACCCATGGACCATAAAGAAACTCTTCTTCACATTCGTATTACCTATTATTGAATACGGATCGCAAATATGGAACCCATACACCAATGAGAAAATCGCTAAAATCGAATCAGTCCAAAAGCAATTTCTACTGTTTGCACTGAGAAAAATGCAATGGTCACACAGATTCATCTTGCCACAATACAACAATCGTCTGCTGTTTCTACAAATGATCACTTTGGAAGAAAGAAGAAAAATCGCGCAAATTTGCTTCATACACAATGTTATCTCTGGCCAAATATCATCAAAGTATACCATGGAGAAAATAAACTTTAGAACACCACGACATCGAACAAGAAACACTGAATTTCTGGAACTGCCGACTAGAATATACAACTACTCAATGTTTGAACCGATCAATCACATGCTAACCACATATAATGAATTCTATGAATATTTTACTATTGAAAAGCCAAATCAAACGAATGAATGTGATACTAGCACCATTCCAAAAATATATATTATTATTATTATTATTCTGCACCATACAGCGTTTCTTCGCC
>NW_022600154.1:1728-2889 GCF_009176505.1 Sitodiplosis mosellana | reverse complement strand
ATGGCCTGGTAGAGAAAGAGGAAATTATGAACACTTTGGTGATTTATTATAGCTAGCGGAAAGTCTATAGAACACACAACTATTCTGTTAATGCGTTATGCATTTCATATTTTTAGAAAAATTCTTCAGTTTTATTGAACAATGAAATTCGATTAACATTTTTTTGGACTTTGTCCATGCTTCTATCACTATTTGCCCACGATTATTCAACATTTTTGATGTAAATATTCGGATCTGATTCCGAGGGTAAGCGGATACCAACAATGGGTATTTTTTCACCACCAGATTGAGCATAAAAGTCATCTCGGTATTTGACAGCGTTGTTGTAGTCGTTTTTGGAATCGATAAAATAGAAAAATGCTTCAATTGGTATTGTTTTGGCATCATTTTCATCCCACCCTTCAATTCGAAGTTCACTATTGATGAGTGTGTGTCCTGTGATATTCTGTAAATAAGCGTTTGCTGTAACCCTTTAATGCATACAACCACCTCTAGACGGGCAACATTTGAACACCTGTAGAACGTAAACCGTACATCGGATCACTTTACTTCAAAGGGAATTTTTATTCGTCAATGTTTTCTCTTTATTTTTTGCTTGTGTTTGGCAATACATATTTGTCTATGTAGTGTGATTGTTAAGTTATAAACAAAAATATGTGCAAAAACAAAAATTTGACAAAATAAATTATTCGAACTCCAAATTAGACACATTTTTGACACTTTTAAACAATGGATTTGATTGTTCTCCAGGATTATGAATAATTTTTAATTATCTATGGCCAAAAATCAACTGTAATGTACCTATATAAGAACTGTATTAATAAAGAGCAATTCAGTCTCATTTCGTCACTCAAACCTGTCTCATCTAATTATTGCACACTTCTTCTATCGTAACATGGCGAGTCCGGCAGGATGAGACGTGTGGAAATAAGATACGCGAATACGGAAATAAGTACGCGAAATAAAAGCAAAAAAAAAGTCACGTTCCCAGTAACTGAGTGCATTTAGAGAAATAAGTTCCACAGCAATTGAATAAAATGCAAAGGGAAAATAACTAAGCAAAAAATAAAGTGATACGATATCGACGCAGTTCAAAGTGGGAAAAAGTTCTAAAAAGGAGAAAACGACGATAAAAAGCATTGATATGAGAAGAAACTAGTG
>NW_022600154.1:613-1718 GCF_009176505.1 Sitodiplosis mosellana | reverse complement strand
AAATAAAAATGGATTCGGAGATTAAACATGAAGCTCTAAAAGAGATTGAACGAATCATCACAAATAACGAAAACTGCACACGTGAAGTCAGAGCCATGAAACCGAACTGTCAAACTACAACGGGGACCGCGTAGTCGGTTGTCATTCGTTGCGGAACGCGCTAAAAGTATGCATAAGTACATGAGTACATATTTCAAGCATTCTGGTTAAAAAATATTTCAATTATTTATAAAAATATACCTAGTGTATTAATATGAAAACCCATTTTTAATAACATTTTAGAAACGTTTGAAAAAATACCGAAAAAGAATATGAACTTTCTTTTTTTTGCTCAGAAATTCTTTGCTAACATTTTTCTTGTTTTTGATTGACAAAGTGAGGTTAAGTATCTACTGACATGTTAAATGTGTAGAACAAATTTGTGCACTCGGTGGAACAAAGCCATTGTGTGTTTAAGGAGCCACTTTATTCCCATGGCTCCTGAAACACATTTTCAAGCTCACTTTGTAGGAAGCGAACGTAAAAAATGAGAAAATTGAATTAATTGATTTCAAAATTCATTTGAACATCAGCAAATCTAAAGAAAACTTAGATAAATATGTTCATGTTGGAAACATTTTTCTAAATTTGATAATGTGGATGTGTCATCCAAATCATTCATTGCATTTAAATAGGAAATAAAGAAACAACATAATTTTACACAAATATTCATTTTCCACTTGATTTTATCATTTTTATTCACTCCATGAATAATATACGTTCACGAAAATACGTTGTCTTTTTCAAACATAGTAGTTCAAATTCAACGAGTCGTTCTACGAAGGTGCACTTAAGGCTGTCTGGCGTGTATTTAATTTGTACTTTATTCTGACAGCCGCGTTGTAATTGATGATGACAGTTCGGTTTCGCCCCTCTGCGTGAAGTAAACATATCAAAAAACGCAAACGTGCCAATGGAATATATACATACTTTTGTCGATAGAGAAGTTTTCAAATGTGTATTTTTTTATGAATCAAGGGGCAAAATAAACCGTGAACAAGCTCTCGAAATTGTATACAAATCTACTGCAGCATTGAAAAATGAGCACGTAGTCAGCGAGTATAAG
>NW_022600154.1:0-603 GCF_009176505.1 Sitodiplosis mosellana | reverse complement strand
CTCATCCTGGTGCCTAAAAAATCTACGGATGACAAGCCGAAATGGCGCATGTGTATAGATTATCGGCAATTAAATAAAAAATTGGTACAAGACCGTTTCCCAATGCCCAGAATCGATGAAATTCTCGATAGTCTCGGGAAAGCAAAATTTTTCTCTGTACTTGATTTACATTCGGGTTACCACCAAATTCCGTTGGAAACCAATTCAAGACATATCACATCCTTCTCTACGGATAGGGGTTACTTTCAATGGAAGGTACTCCCGTTCGGCATAAACGTCGCACCCGCCTCGTTTTCGAGGATGATGGCTATCGCATTTGCAAGCCTCAGGGTCGAAGAAGCGTTTAGTTACATGGACGATCTAATCGTGATCGGCCTGTCCGAACGTAACCATCTGAATAACTTGAAAAAAGTCTTTGAAACATGCAGAAGAGTGAATCTGAAACTAAATCCGGAAAAATGCAACTTTTTCAAGCACGAAGTTTTATTTTTGGGACACCAATGTACGGCCGAGGGACTATTACCAGACCCGGCAAAACTGGCAGCGGTCAGGAACTATCCAAGACCAAAAAATCAAGACGAAACAAAAAGATTTGTAGCTTTC
>NW_022600153.1:0-4893 GCF_009176505.1 Sitodiplosis mosellana | reverse complement strand
TTTTTTTCTTTTTTATGTGATTTGTATCGGATTGTAAGTATTTCTTTATGTGTGTGTTCATTGGAATTTCAAACTAATTGAGAAGCTGTCTATATTTCTATGGAAAGTGTTACTGAGTATGGATATGATTTTACATGAGATTCGCTTGTAATTTTTTAAGGGAATGTGTAGATTTGTATCAATATCATCGTATCCTACCTATACCTTATTGAGTGATGTAAAGTAAATGTGATACCGTATATCCTTGCATCAACTAACACTGTAGCTATTGATCAAAGCAACGCCACCATGGCGTGTGAGCCTGAACGTAACGCAAAGGTATGCGTCATGTTGGATCGACTTTGAAACGGAATGTGTTTTGTGCATGCAGCTAAGATGTAAGTTTTTTTAAATTTGAACAGCCACGTGCCATAGTAACACCACTCAACCCTTCAAGAGTGAAAAAATTTATTTTTTAAACTTTTGCATTGAATTTGTAGTTTAAAGAAGGTGATGAAAGAATAAATGTAAACATCTGATATTTTCAATGCAAAATATTTGTGTGAAACGCGAAATTAAACACACGTGCACAGGTGGAATTGTAATTTCATCAATTGTTTTGACATTGTTATCTTGAAAAATGTGTGCGATAATATTTTGTGGGCTTTAATTAGAATCGTCATTGTACGTGGATTGAATCATACAGTGTATTGCCCACCGATGTGGCCACACTTGAAAAGTATATAAGAGGATGCGTTCGGCTCAGCGACATAAGTGCCCGGACGGACGGTATTTTTGGCCGGATGGACGGATGGCTAGCGGTCATAAGTCCCCACA
Organism: Sitodiplosis mosellana; assembly: GCF_009176505.1. Classification (NCBI taxonomy): domain Eukaryota; kingdom Metazoa; phylum Arthropoda; class Insecta; order Diptera; family Cecidomyiidae; genus Sitodiplosis; species Sitodiplosis mosellana. The sequence continues at coordinate 4,077 of NW_022600153.1, read as the reverse complement.
ATTATCCATCCATCCATCCATCCACGTGTGTGTCCATCCATTCAACTGCGGACACTTTTTGAATGGATGGATGGATGGATGAGGTCGATGCATGGATGGATACTGTTGAACGATGGATGGATGGATTCATTCGATGGATGGATGCACCATATGGATGGACAATGGATGTACTTTTTCAAAGACAAAATGATATAAATAGTCTTACCTCCGTAAGACGAACTTTTCCGCACCGTTTTCATAGCGTTCAGCTTTTATTCAGATTTTGCCTAGGAAATTTATAAGAATTTTCAGAAAAAAACAACAGTACGTTCATGTATTTTATGGAAAATTGTATTATGATTCCGAAAATCTTGATGTTGGGTATTCAAATGAAATGAAACGTCTGATTGTCTTTATTGTCGTCTGAATACTGAAACTTTATTTATAATACTTCTTATTTTCAACGCAGTTTTTGGCTTAAGATTTACCTCTCTTGCAAAAATGCAAAATAATCAAGTATTGAAAAAACTGAACTTTAATCAAAGAACTGCAAATCAGTCAAATATTTTGAGAATGAACTTTGATTTTAATTAAATCAAAAAATATGAACGGAACTAATAAGCTATCTCGACAAAATAATTAATAAGCAAGTTGAATGAACTGATTTTTTTGTTTCTTTTTTGATGAAGTTAGACAAAAGTTACCTGCGCCCCTATTAATTTGATAAAATAAATCGGGTGGGAGTGATAAAATCCACCTGGGAGCCTATTTTGGGTACCTCCCGAACAAAAATTCGATTTTTCAAGGAATTTTGAACTAACATACAGATTTAATACCAAAAAGGTGGGTAAGAGGGTGCTAGGTTATTCCTAGCCCCCATTATTTTGATGAAATAAATCGGGTGGGCATGATAAAACCCACCTGGGTAGCCTATTTTGGGTACCTCCCGAACAAAAGGTTTTTCCCGCGATTTTTTAAGGTTTTTCATAGGCTAGGTATCCTAGGGTACATCTGGGGTGGCTGAAAATTTATTGGTTTTCAAGTCTAACGAAGCACAAACGTTTGGTACTTGCAGAATTTCATTTCTCATTCTGGTGTTTGAGCAATCGCGCTAACAAATTTTTGCGTACAGCGTACAGCGTACAGCGCACAGCGCACAGCGTACAGGGTACGACACACCCACATTAACATAGCAAAATAACCACTGTATCGTGCTTTTTGGTTTCGAAAATGGATAGAAAAATGGTTTTTCGGGGTATCTAGGTTTTGGAGTGATTACAATACTTTTACACACGACATGGGCGTGCAGAAAAGTAATATACAACATTTTAGGACATTTTTATGTCAAAATTTAAGAATAGTACTTTTCCGTAAACTTTGTTCGTTAAGGAAAAATATGGGTTTTACTACCCGAAATTTCATGACATCTTCTCATACGGACCACTATAAAGTCGCGTTTAACTGTTTCTACCGCATAACTGTACACAAGACAAAGTAAATGGGTAAAATACTGTGTCTACTTTGAAAAATATGTAAAATTGCGATGTGCATATGACGTCGTTTGCGTTTTTTGTTTGCCTTATATCACAACCACAAGATAATAGAGATTTGTAAAGCCAGATGTTTTGACATGTTGAGATGAAGCTTTGGATTGATTTCAATCCCATTCTGACTTATCAATTTCATACAATAAGCCTCAGACTGGAGACCTGAAAACCCTTGTAAAATGGTACATTGGGAAGGTAGCTTTTGGTATTTATTTTTAATGAAATGATCTCCAAAAATGGGAATGAATTTCTAAAAATAATGAAATGGTCTCTAAAAAATGAATGAAAACGATCTCCAGAAAAAAATAAAATTATACAGCCGAAAATAATAAATTGTCATCTAGAAAAAATAAAATTATTTGCAAAAATAAACGAATTGGTCTCCAAAAAAATAGAACGGTTTTTAGAAAATCTTATTTTGACTACCTTAAAAAATAAACTGGTGTTTAGAAATAAAAAATTGCATCCAAAAAGCTTCTTTTTATCTCTATAAATAAAAAAAATGAAATGGTTCCCATAAATAATGAAATTTTTGCGGGAAGAAAAGGGATCCGGTCTCCAAAAATATAGAAATAATCTATAAAACTAATAAATTGGTCGTAGCAAGAAAAAAATGAAAAATAAAACTCATTTTTTACTTTTCCACACGACCATGTCCTGAAAGAAAAGTAATGTGATTGCCAAAAATTGGGACCTCCCCAAAAAATATGATTTTTACTCGTTTTCAAGGCTGGAACACGAAAAAATGGTTTAAGAGCGATGTTTTTTAGGTCTGTTTCACGTTGTTGGTTGCACTTTGTACGCAAAAAAAACGTTAGCATGATTGTGCACACACTAGGCAAGCAAAATAAAGTCAGAAAGTGGTAGAAGTTTGGGTTGCACTAGACTTCGATCCTATCAAAAGAACACACGTAAGTGTATTGGTAACATACATTGTAATATTTGGTGAGTGCCATTAAAAAAATATCAACACTCATCTAGTGAGTGAGACGCATGGTCACTCATTTAGTGAGTGTGATGCACGCAGATGATACGAAGCAAAGCGAAAGAGAAGCGCGAACGAACGACATAGCGTGCGTACACTTCTTCGTTGGAATACGAACACATTGTGAGGTACCGACCCAAAGGGTGAGTTTCAAGCGAAAAAACCATCCATTTCTGAGATAAATGAAAAAAACTTGCCGATATTTCCGAATTTTTTCATTTATCTCAGAAATGGATGGTTTTTTCGCTTGAAAATCGCCCTTCGGGTCGGTACCTCACATGAAATTTTCCGCCCGATCGATTGCGACTGGTCTGAACTTTCCCCGATTTCCCACAGTAGCGCTTTCACGAGAATTTTCCAACCAAAAAATGCATGTGTGCTGTGCATAGTAATATTTTGGTGCGTGGGGTAACTTTTCTAAGACTTGTGGTAACTATACTCGTCACCAATAGATAGCACAAACCTACCACATTTTATTTCTGTGTGTATATAAATCATAACTAAAATCGTAGTTGGTCCTAACGTAACTCCGACAACAAAGTAGCATAACACACTAAGAACTTCCAGGCGACGACGCATCGATACATTGAACCATGGTGTCCATTTAATGGCCATTTTTCACAATTTAAAACTTCGTTTTTCTTTAAACCAAAATTTCAATTCAAAAATAAATACTAATTTTATTATACACACGTTCTTTTCTTTCTTTCCTTCCTCAATATTGACCGCATAATTTTTCAAATATTACTGAAAGTTCAAGCCAGTTTCTCAATAACGATAGAATCGAGTTAAAAATAGCCTAATAATTGCTACGTAGTTGAATTGAAACTGAGTTGCGTACTATCGCAAACGTTCGTTTTTGGTGATCTAATTGGACCACGATCAAAACAATCCATTCGTATTTCTAACCCAATAACAACGTAGCAGTCGTTTACGCAACGCCACGCAACGCCACACAACGCCACTGAAGAACGTGAGAAAATACATAAGCGGCATATGGAATCCGTGTTGCATTACAGCTGTTCAAAAACTTATGTTTTACGAAACTTTATAAAATAGTGTATTGGCTTCGATTTGCAAAGCAAAATTTGTATTTAGCTGGGTTGGTACGTAAGAAACATGACTGTGTATCTGACATCAAAGTTACGTATATTACATCATGTAATTTACCTATGAAAAATCATGTATTAATTTACATGAATTTGTAAGAAACCTGTAAGAAACTCTGAAGAATGATTTTTTCATAAAGAACTAATGCAAAAAACAAAAGATTTTCGATTGGAAATGAAGAAAATTTGTATTCTATTTTAGTTTTGTTCTTTCGTTATGTAAAAAATTAATTCTGATGATGAACAAAAAGTGAATTAAATATTCTTCATGTAATTATTTCATTATGTAATCAACGTTTTCAATCGTCTTCTATCAACTATTTATGGAAATATTTGCATAGTGATTCGGTAATTCTACATTTCCATATAAAAAATGCGACTTCCAGCACGCATTCAATTCAACGTCTTATATTTAGGGTTTACAAACGTTTCGACAAATACCGCAAACGGTGTTATA
>NW_022600152.1:0-1727 GCF_009176505.1 Sitodiplosis mosellana | reverse complement strand
TATAAAAATGATTTTTTTTTTGCAAAAAATTTTTATGAGCCGATCCGAGCCGTTTAATAAGCGTATTTACTCTTGAGAACTACTTTTATATTGGTTTTTGACGTTTCTAAATCGATTGAGACTAGCCAAATTAACGATTTGTCGGTCAAAATACAAAATCGGCGGGGTGGGTCAACTTACAAAGTGGGTCAACTTACACATACTCCCCCTATATCTATTTATAGAGGGGATTATATAGGGAATTGCTACAAATTTAGACAAAAAATTGTATCTCACCAATAGAATCGTAAGTATCTTAATAGATGAGTTCGAAATAAACTTTTCCTTCGAAGAGAAGTACCTTTTCGGGTGGAATGAATTTTTTATTTGGGATGTTCTAAAATTCACAGCAAAGACAAATGAATTGGATTGAAAAAGTACACATATGTATTATAATAAGAATGACTGTATTGAAATTATAACTAGAATGCAATAGATTTTTTTTTGAACAATTTTTAATTTGTTAAGACGATGTAAATTTATTTTTTATTTATTAACACTGCCAATAAACTGGCTGAATATTTGATTTTGTAGGAAAATGACTCCAAAAGTCATGAAAAACCTGATATTTAAAAAGAAACCTGTTATTTATAAAGAAACCTGATATTCAAAAGAATAACCTAATTTATGACTAAGCGAATGACCAAACATGAAATGTCTAATGAAAGCCGATTGTCAACGGTTCAATATAATCTAACAACGCGTTTGAGAAAAGATAGACTAACTGGAGCGTTAGACATATTGGTATCGACCTCAATGACTGCAAAAGTCATCGTTCAATTTTTTATTTATTTATTTACACCGCCAAAATCTGGCTGAATAATTTGTTTGCAGGAAAACGACTCCAAGAGTCGTGAAAAACCTGATCTTTTTGTGTTTGTACATACAATTTAGTGTGTGATAATAGTATGTCTTAGTCTTTCTTGATTGGAGTAAGTATTTGGTCTCAACATGTGCTAATGAGTTTGAATATAAGCACCAAATCAATTTAATATTGAACAGCAAAATAGCGAATGAGAAGAACGCAATTTGAATTTTTTTTTGAATTAGCAATGAAACAAACGTTTTTCAGCGTTCATTGAATATTTCCGTGTCATTGTTTATTCGGACAAAGAACATTTTTAACAAGATATAATAAGCATAAGGCGATAGCTCGAATGAAAATGCGGCAGAAAAAATTAGCAAAAGCCTTTAATGTTTCAAACGCTTCGGATGGATGGCGCTGTCAGAAGCTCTCTGAAGCACATTAAAAGGGGTGAATGTGATTATGACAGATCATATTTGTGTTTACGTTTAGAAACGTTGACTGTCAAAGTAGAGAATGTTCTGTTAATATAAACCAAAATACCAACATGGCGGGCCAAAATGCTGTCATGGCGGATATCTTTCTCATTAAACTACACATGAAAATATCTCGAAAGCGGCTGGAAAAATCGGCAAAATGGACCGTGGTGTCACTCCCTGAAGGGAGTGTAGACACTCGGCTGGTTTGATGGCCCAAAGTTCAAATCCGGTGGATTTGAGCTCATCCATGGGTTCTCGGGATTTGGCCTGATCCCAGCACTTGTCCTGTGGTGAAATTCCATACAAAACATGAGTGTGACTTGTAAAGATGCTCACAGGAAAGGAAAAGCTGGGAATCAGACCAAATCCTGAGAGCCCATGGATCAGCCCGAATCCACTGGATT
>NW_022600151.1:0-4902 GCF_009176505.1 Sitodiplosis mosellana | reverse complement strand
ACGGAGAGCGGTTCTCTTCAGTTGAAGAAATCCAAAATTGGCTCGATGCATTTATAGCCTCAAAAGATGAGGAATTTTTTAAGGCAGGCATCCGTCAATTGCCCACATTGTGGCAGAAGGTCATCGCTTCCGATGGACAATATTTTGATTGAAATGTAATTTCATTTTGGTATTCAAATAAATGTTTGAAAATTTAAAAAAATCGACAAAACTAATTCCCAGACCCAATAAATAACACTAAACAAACACAAAGTGGTGTGTATTGAGCCAAAGAAAATGAAACATGAAATGTTGTAGTTAAAATCGTTTTGATTTTTTCATGAAAAGTACTTTTTTGAATTTTTAGTTGATTGCGTGGTATAAAAAGACTTGGTGAAGGGCTGGTATCCGGAAGAATTTTATTCATCTGAACGCAAAAACACTTTGGTTATGATTTTGACTTTTTTCACGGCAACAAAAATGAGTTTTAGTTGATTTTTGTCGATTTTTCATGTTTTTTCCAACTTCTAATGGCTATATCTCAAAAAACAGAGTTTTCCCAGATGTAAGCTATATTTCAAATTTTAGCTCTAATTTGGGGCTATATTTGAGGCAATTTTGAAAAAATTCGTCGGAGCCGTTTTCGAGAAAATGGCCGATTTGTTCAAGGCCAGATGACCATTTTTTGGGTTTTCAGCCCATAAGACCATGCTAACTTCATTTTTCAAAGCTCAAATAGGTGCCATTTTATAGCTGGCCTTGAGACCTTTCCAACGATACCTAAAAGTCTGAAATTGGTTGACAGGGTTAGACACAGTAGCCATTGGAAGGAAGGCCATTTTTTGAATTTTCAAAGGCCGGCCAAGGCCAAAATGGCGGCCGAATCAAAAAGTGACGGAACAAAAAAGTCTTAGTTTTTGATATAGTTCAATGCCTGAAAGTTTGAAAAAGATCGGACAAAAAGTACGGACGGACGGACGGACACACAGACAAAACTATTATCTCAGAATAATTGGTGGAGACAGCAAAGAAAATTTTCGAATGGCCATAACTCATGAACTGATGGTCCGATTTCGACGTTCTTGGTCTTGTTGGAAAGGTCTCGACGAGAAGCTTCAGAAAAACCATGTTTCGAGATGGCTAGGCCGCGTCCACCCCCCGGTAAATGGCAAAAACTGAGAATTGCTCCAAATTTTTAAGTGGCCATATCTATGGAGACGTTTGTTCGATTCCCAAGTTTGAATGCATTTTCTGGGCATATGAGCCAAGGGCTTTCTGACGATACTTCATTCATACCAGATGGCCTCTTAGAAAAAAAGTTCGAAATTGCGTGTATATATAGGCGAGTTCGACTTTCAGCACAGAGGTGCTTTCGTCACTCGCGCCTGCTGTCGCCGGCTGTGATAATGATGTTTTTTATTTAAATGAATCAAATTATAAAGAGTTTGCGTAATTGTTTCCGAAAGTAAATACAAATCAATTTTGAGGTTAAAATCTCAACGTGTAGCTCCAAATATACGCAAAATCGATATCCGAGTCCAAAGACATTGTCGCAATCTGTCCTATGAACGTGCTTACCATAGTATAGAATAAGTTGTATACGATCGCGATATCTGTTCTATGCGATACTAAAATAATGCGTTTTACAAGTAAACCGTCCCAACTGTCACAAATGGATTTTAAAATTGAATATACAGATTGATTGGGGATGGAAAAAAAAATAATTTTGACAAAAGGGCAGCGGCCCCTTTTGGGGCATAGTGGGGATAGACCCACCCACTTTTCTAAACTTCGTCTGATCAAAAAATGATGTATGTCAAAGTTGTTCAGAATGATGAGGAGAATTTTTTGGGGCAGCCGCCCTTCCATTTTCCACCCCCTGGGGGATTGGGGAGGTCTTCTCCCCCAGGGGTTATACTTTTTTGACCTGAAACCGAAAAATTTGGATTCTCCATACCCAAATTAGTGAAAATATGTATTTTTCCAACGGCCATCCGCACCCAGTCTCCCAGAAATTGAACTGGCAGAAATCGCCCCTCATCTGGGGTCAATTATTACAGAGTCAATTTTCTACCTCTTGGAGTGGAAATTTTGCATAAAAGTGTATGACCAACTATAGCTAATTTCTCTAGTCTATCTATTTTACCCATGGGTCACCCCCCCCCCCTCCGGGCCCTTGTTTTGGGAGCCCCCATACAATAATTTTGAAAAAACCTAATTTTTTCTGTATATCGGGTAAAAAAAACCCTTCACCCCCGAACAAATTACATTTTTGGATTCCTCGTAAAAAATTACTTTTAGGTTTAGAACATTTCCCATAAAAAAAATCATCCCTTATGCTCTAAACCAAGGCCGGAATACATTAGAAGGTTTGGGGTGCGATTTGTTTAACATTCCGGCCTTAAATTAGGACATAAGGGATGATTTTTTTGATGGGAAATGTTCTGAACCTAGGGGTAATTTTTCACGAGGAATCCAAAAATATAATTTTTTTGGAGGGTTAAGGGGGGTTTGACCCTATTTTGGGGATGCATTGGTCATTTTTCGCTATTTTTCACTTTTTGACCCTCCATTTCATTTCAGGGGTGGAGGGCAACTCCACCCAAGGTGTCATTTGATTCTCTGGAGTATCTTGAACATTTTATATCGACATATTTTTGTCCTCAAACCATTTCTAGTATGAGAAAATTGCATTTTTATGTAAAAAAAACATCAGACGAAGCATTGTAAAGATATATCCCCACTATGACCCAAAAGGAGCCGCTGCCCTTTTGTCAAAATTATTTTTTTTTCATTCTCCATCGATCTGTATATTCAACTTTAAAATCGACGTGTGACAGTTGGGACGGTTTACTTGTTAGACACATTCCAACAAAGAAATAACACAAATTTTATATTAATTTTGTAATCCTTGAAAATAATAGGCAATTTTCTAACCGATTGTTTGCACAGCTTTTACCGGAGATTGGTGGGAATCCAAACATTTTTATGTTACTGAAGGCTTGTGATAACAATGGACCAAAGGACTGTGCTATGATACCATTAAATCACTGTTTACACACACCAGGGGGTCCATTGAAGGTAAATTTTGATACATCAGAATTGTTTAATACTTTTTGAGAAAGATGAAAAGCTATATTTGTAAAACAAAATCAGATGAAAAACCTCTAGACGAGGTTAAAATGGAGTGACTTCACCACTCAAAAAGACTGATATCATTTTGAGTAACGCTAGGACGCTGTATTATTACTGGGTACGGAGTTCAGAAGTGTTTTTCGCATTCATTATTGTAAAAATTCATTCACAATAAGGAGAAATATCGCATCACGACTTTTGAATTTAGATCAAGTTTTCAAGCGTTTTGCCGTCTAAAAGTCCTGACGCGATATTTTTTCCTTATTGTGAATAAATTTTCACAATAGTGAATGCGAAAAATACTTTTGAACTTCGTATCCAGTGATAATACAGCGTCCTAGCGTCACTCAAAATGATATCAGTCATTTTGAGTGCTAAATCCACGCACAGGAGCGTCACACAATTTTAACCTCGTCCAGAGGTTTTTCATCTGATAACACTACTTTTGTAAGGCAATTATTTTCGGAAAAATACACTTCCGCCAGATAAATGTCATATTATTAGATATTATTGCTATTTTTTTCGTAAAACATTTGCATCCATATTTCAGGGTTTTAATTTTCCCATCCGCTCGATAGAGCCTCTATCGATTCAATCGAAGGAGTTTTTCAAAAGAGACTCTTTCAAAAGAATCTTTGCAAAATTTTTCAATATTCTGCTACAAATTATGGCTGTAAACTATTGGGTCTGAGAATTAGTTTTGTCGATTTTTTTAAATTTTCAAACATTTATTTGAATACCAAAATGAAATTACATTTCAATCAAAATATTGTCCATCGGAAGCGATGACCTTCTGCCACAATGTGGGCAATTGACGGATGCCTGCCTTAAAAAATTCCTCATCTTTTGAGGCTATAAATGCATCGAGCCAATTTTGGATTTCTTCAACTGAAGAGAACCGCTCTCCGTCCATATGGTTTTGCATCGATCGAAACAAATGGTAGTCGGAAGGAGCCAGGTCTGGGCTATACGGGGCGTGAGCCAAAACTTCCCATCCGCTATTTTCCAAGTAGTTTTTGACCGATTTCTCAATGTGTGGCCGAGCATTGTCATGTAGGAAAATCAATGTCTCTTTTCTGGTCTCCCATTTCGTGCGTTTTTCTTTGATTGCTTGTTTCAAACGTATCAATTGTTGTCGGTAGAAAGGCCCATCGATGGTTTGACCACTTCTCAGCAGCTCATAATACACCACTCCCTCCTCATCCCACCAAATAGACAGCATTACCTTGTCGCCGTGAATTTCTTGTTTTGGCTGTGATGTTGCTGGTTGGCCGGGCTTAACATACGATGCTTTGCGCTTGGGGTTATCGTAATGAATCCATTTTTCGTCACCAGTGACAATTCGATACAGAAAACCTCTTTTTTTGTGCCTTGCGAGCAGCATTTCGCAAGTCACTAAACGCCTTTCAGCTTGCGCTGGCGTCAATTCATGTGGTACCCAATTTGACAACTTGCGAATGAAACCAAGGGCCCTTAAACGATATCCAACAGTGCTTCGGTCAACATTCAATGCTCTGGCAAGCTCATCTTGAGTTTGACTCGAATCTTCATCGAGCAATGCCTCCAATTCCGCATCTTCAAACTTTTTTGGCTGGCCGGGACGTTCCTTGTCTTCCGTGCTAAAATCACCACTTTTGAACCGTGAAAACCACCGTTCACATGTACGTTCCGATGGAGCATGCTCACCATAGGCTTCCACCAACATTCGATGCGCTTCAGCCGCAGTTTTCTTTTAAATTTTATTAAAATATTCGATTTCGTTTGATCCATGTTTTGACAATCGTCGTA
>NW_022600150.1:0-5415 GCF_009176505.1 Sitodiplosis mosellana | reverse complement strand
AAATGGATTTTTCAAAAACTTGAATGCCAAATGAAATTTTTTTAAATCCGAAAATCGTGAATCGAATGCTTTAATCAAAATATTGAGATACTGAAAAAAAATGTCTGTGTCGTAGCCGAGCTCGAATTCTTCACTGAATTGGTTTGAATGAAAGCGAATGACGAACTCGACAGCATTGTTACATGAACAAGTCTCGACAAGATTCATCGACCGAATCCAATCAAAACAAATATGCTTGCATACAAAATTATTGCTTATTACACACTTTTGATGAAAAATTGAAATGAAGCTACAAACGAAAAAACAGCACCGTTTTTATCAAATGTTTATGTTAAATAGAGCGTTATTGAGAATTTTACAGTAGCGAATTTATTTCTATTGCTGCTCTTTGTTCGGTTCAGTTTATCAAATTGATGTTAAATCATTGAAAATTAAATATGATATATCATGGAAATCAAATCTTCTCGTGGCCACTTGAAATATTCTCGGTGGCCAAATGTGGCCCAGTGGCCACCATGTTGGACAGCACTGTACTAGCACCCATATGGTCGATCAACTGTAGTACAATTGAGTCATGTAGGGAGTCACAATATGAGTTGAAAACACGAATTTCTGCTCGTCACAAACGGCAAAACGCAAGTCGCAAGTCAATTACGTAGTATTAGTAAACGAAATTCCGCATTTGTACTGAAATTACCAATATATTTGAAAAAATCTATTGGTAGTTTGACGTTTCACCGATGGAATTCGCAGGGTCTACTGATTCTCTTTTCTATGTGCGTGTACTTTGATCAATCAGTTCTCTCCAATTTTCCCCGAATTTTTGTTCGCACCAGGATGCAGTGACGAGCAGAAATTCGAGAGAAATCATCAAAAATCTACATACAGTATTGGTGCGCGAAACAGAAAGTCATGAATTTCCCGCACACTCACGCAATCAATGAGTCATACAATGAACGTTCAGAAATTTTGAGTAGTTTGTTTTTGGAAAATAGCTTAAGTTTTTTAAACGATAAAGATTTGTGGGACTTAAGATTTCCGAACGTTCAATGTATCAATTCTGATTCTTTGACTCGACTGACTTATTGCCTTCAAAATGGAGTAAGAATCTAACTCGTTTCTTACGACTCATGAAGAGTGAGTCACATCAAGTTTGAATCACTTTGGACAAATGAATGACTCCGATTATGACTCATATTGTGACTCCCTACATGACTCAATTGAATGTCCGAGAATGAAAACGCAACTTCTATTCACAACACATATAAGTGAAACAAAAATAAAAAATTTATTGAAATGAAACAACAAAATCGAATTTTTTCAAAGTGTAACAACAAAAAAGATTTTTTTTAAAGTGTAACATCGGTATGTAGTAAGTGTAACAACATACCGATGTTACACTTTAAAAAAATCTTTTTTGTTGTTACACTTTGAAAAAATTCGATTTTGTTGTTTCATTTCAATAAATTTTTTTATTTTTGTTTCACTTATATGTGTTGTGAATAGAAGTTGCGTTTTCATTCTCGGACATTCAATTGTACTACACTGTTTCACTTTTCCGAACAGGAGTCATCGAGCCAGCATTCATACAAAAAAAATCGATTTCGGACACTTGCCATGAAAATGTACCGAAAACCAATTTTTCCGAAAATGTCTACAATTATTACTCGGCCACCAGACAAGATTTTACCAAACTGAAAACGCCATTCGCCAGCACTATTCGAGCACTATTTTTTGATGTATAATTTGTGTAGAAAAAATTAAAATTTCACATACCTCCCATAAAAAAGTACCAAAAAATCGATTTTTCAACTTCCGACGAATAGTGCTAGCGTCTCCGAACAGCACTATTCATGGGATCAATTGCAATCGACAGCACTATTCGAGCACTATTTTTTACATGTTCTGGTTTACCAGCACTATTTCCGGGCGATGCTGATGACATGTACCTCTACAATTTCATTATCTGACATGAAGCTTGTATTTATAGTACTTTGTTCAACAGTTCTTGGTCTATCATAAAAACTGATTCGATAACGAACACAAATAAAACTTTGAACTAAAAAGAGACAAAAAAAGTTGCGAGAAAAAGTGACACAGCTCAGCACTGAGCGTAAAAGAAGTTTTTTTCGGCATTTTTCTCCACAACTGGAAAGAGATAGTGACTAGGTGTCTTCGGCATGGTTGTGGTTCTTTTGATGTTCTACAATAATGCTGAAGATACCTAATCGTTATTATTTGACAGTAGCGAGTTTCGTATCAGTTATAGAAAAAGAGCTCATAAGTTCCACTCTTGCTTTGTGCGTGGCAATTGATCTCAATAAAAACGTTCAAAATATGAAAATTGATTTCCGTAATTCATTGCGATATATTTGTTTGATTTTCCTCAAAACAGTCTCATCCGAACGAAATGAATTGGATACGCAGAAATGAACGTATGACTGGTTTCGATTTTGGACCACCACTATCAAATGGCACTAGAGGAATCTCTGTGTGGCCACAAATTTTCAAACATAAATTGAAAGAAAATCAAACAGTCGCCATTTTATTGGTTGACACCCAAGCTTTGGATTCGATAACAGAACCAAGTGTTGATAAAGATGCACGAATTTTTGCGTTCAGTGTGATGGCTTCATCGATACAGTTGTACAATGTGCATGGTGACATTGAGTCCTCTGATCTGCTTAATTTGGATTTATACACTACATATGGCAGATGGGCAAATAAAAACAAAACACTGTTCCAGAATTTAAAAATAATTAATCGAGATAAACCAGATAATTCGTATCCTTATCCGTTCGAATCATACGGATGGCAAAAAGATGGGAAAAAGATCTATTTTAGCAGCAAGGAAAATGATCCGGATACAATTAAAGAACAAATGAAACGATTCAATCAATCCTACGAGAATATTGATGTTTTTTATATGCCATCCCCCGGTGAAGATGTAACCACGTATGTAAACGGCTATAAAGGCGATTTGAATGTGGTGAATAAAGAATTCATAAGAAATGCGACCAATTTGGTCGAATCACTGTTCGATCCAGAAAAACTTCTAATAAAAAAGGTCAATGGTAGAGTAATCAAAGCCAATCAATTCATCGAATATTTAAAATTTTATGGAAAAATGTTAAATTCACCCGATTTACCGTATTTTGGCACACATGTTCAGGTGAGCTACATTAATTTTATCATAAACAACTTTTTCAATTTAAACCTTAATGGTTACTCGCAACAAAGGGTTTACAAACATTTCCACAAATACCGCAAACGGTGTTATAAAAACGTTATTTTTCTGTAGTATTTTATTTTGACAATTCAAAATACCACAGAAAAAACGATAAAAAACGGAAAAAAACGTTTTTTGGACGTTATACAATGGCTCTGTAAAAAAACGTTTTTGGGAAACACTGAAAAAAATAACGGTTTTTTATATAATAACCCCACTCCCAACTCTATGCAGACGACTCATCCACTACATAATACATATATTGGCAATGACATAGAATCACCATTAAAACAAATTATTTTTATTATTATATTATTCTTTCAACAGAACGTCTTGGATATCAGTTACATGGAATCGCGCGCAAAATGTTTAGAATTTTATGAAAAAAACATGCAGGATGAGATTAAAACATGCGATCCCACAAATAACGTATCTTATTTCTCCACGAATGACTTACAGGCAATTGATCAAAAATACAAGAGAATTTCAATGAAAATGGTTTGTATTATTTTCAAATCATTTAATGGAGATATTTACAATTTTTTTTTTAATGTATTTAAATCAACCAATTTATTTTTGTTTGTCATTTGAAAAAAATAAACACAGTTTTCGGCGCAGAAGGAACACAATTCAGAAGAATACATGAGAAAATGGGAAAAGAAACTTGAAGATGGTATTAAAAATAAATACGATGGTCCAAGCGAAACGAGTTTCGTGAATAAAAATAAAGAAAATGAAAAATGCTTTAAGGTATGTATTTTATCAATAAGGAAAACCTTGATTTCAAATCCAACACTTGACTGGTAAATGTCAGAATAATTTACGGATTTTATTACTAACATTTCAGAACAAAGTTAATGAATCTTATTGGCATTTAGTTGACGATATAGCCCACGAATATGATAGAAATATTTCAGCTGCAGTTGATAATGCACAATCGGGTTTGAACGACACAGAATTTAGTAAAATGGAAACAGATTCCAGAAATATATCCATGAAGAAGGTACTTAACTGACATTTGAATTGTAATATGATATATAATAGTATTTTTTTCAATTCAATTTTAGTTTAACAAATTATATTTTCTCATCTAATTTCATCTTTTTAAAAATTAATAAAATACGATTGAATAAATTGTTACTAAATCAAATTTGTGCATTGTTTTCTAATTACAGTTTGAAGACGGAGATAAGGAGAGAAAGAGCAAATATGACGAAAAAAAATATGAAGAAGGAATTGTTGACAAATTCAGAAACATGCTGGACACAAAAATGAATAAATCCCTAAGCGTAGTAAAAACAAGAAATAACGAAAAACGTTATTCATCTGACGACGATACGATTTGGACTACAGTTGCGATAATCGGGATCGTTTTAAGCGTGGGAGGAATTATCATTCTTTTATTTAGGTGTGTTTTGGGCTATCGTAAACACTCCGAATTGTAACATAGTCCAAATTGTAAAATATTTGCAAAAAAACACGATTTCAACATAGATACAAATTGTAAATGCGACACATTATATACATATTCGGAAAAAGCACGAAAAAATCTATCTATGTAGAATAATAATTAAACACTGAAAATGTTTTAGTTTACATTCATTTATTCATTTTGAAAACAGCATCTAGTTTTTCACTGGTTTTAAGAGGAAAAGTTGAACTATGTTGCAATGTCAGGCTTCCCAATTCATTGCTTTTTCCACTAAATACAGTACAAAATATTTGATGTTTTCATGAATTTCTACTGTGAAATGTTTTTGAAAAATTAATGAAACACTCTTTTTGCAATATATTTCGACAAATATTAATATTTTAGATAAATTTCATGATGTATCAATTGTAACTCATTCTTTCCGAGTTATAACATATAAAGCTGCTGTCAAACTGAACTTTGAGTTCTATGGCTGATTTGGTGTTGACAGATGTGACACTTCGCATTGTGCCGATCACTTAGTGTGTTGAAATGTATGATTGTGTAAATATTAGGCTGTCCTGCCATTCACCGGTTTTAAATCAACATAGCTCGTTTTATTCGTTACACGTTGTAGAACATTTCATAGAAGAAACTTTTTTGAAAAAATGATTCTCCGCGATCAAAATTGAAGAAAAAAAAAAAAATCAATTGAAAGGTTTCACATAAAACGGGCAAGATGGCGACTTCGAATACATTTCAATACTTTCACACA
>NW_022600149.1:0-4691 GCF_009176505.1 Sitodiplosis mosellana | reverse complement strand
TCCTGCTTTCTCTCGTCTTTCTCATACCTGTTTTCAATGGGTCATCACCAAGGGGACTAATACATTTTTTGTTTATCTTCTAGAGTTTTTTTTCCTTCTCCAATTTGGGGTGAACAGTGAACACGGATGGCCGTATAGCAAAACTTGGTTGACATCGCTCAAAAATCGCTTTGAAATCGCTTGGAAATCTAGTGTTAGTTTGATGAAATTGTTGTTAGTAAAATGAAAGAGATATTAAAAAGATGAGCAATGGAAGAATGAAATAAAAAAAGCAAAAATGAAAAAAGTGAAGAAAACAAATTCAGCTGCCTATCAACCTTTGTGTTTTCGACAATTGCTTGAGTGTTTTGTCATTGCACATACATACTAATGAAGCAGTCAAGATATGATTGTGTACACCAACCGCTATGTGTATGTTTGCATTGGCACGGAACATTTGCAATTTTATTCGTTTGTTCAATTTAGATGACGTTTTCGATAAAACTCAAACCACAAGCGATATATTCCAGACGTATGTGTTGCCGAAAATGGAGTGTTTGAAAGAGGGAAAGAATGCCACTTTCATTGCCTATGGCCATTCTGGAACTGGTAAAAGCTATACCACTTTCGGCACCAATCGTTTGCCTGGCATTTTCCAGCTTACCATCAAATCCATTAAGGAAAACATGGATGAGTAATGTTTGCAAGGAATCGGTTCGATTCCACTAACCAAGCGAGTCACACTGATGTGACACAACAATGACATTTATGGTGAGAAAAAAAAATTAGACGCAAATAGTTTGTTTAGAAAAAAAACGCTCTTTTCGATCAATTGGCGTTTCGTGATACCGCGGACTATTTGAATGTCCCAGAAGCGTGGACGCGCCGAATACGTTATTCAGCTAGGGAGCAGAAAAGAGGGCAATATGCTACAGGTGCCGTGGCCTTACATTCCGTAATCTTGTAAAAAAATTTGCAAAACGTAAAAAATTCACCATGCTCAATTTAGATAATACGATAGCAGTAAGGCAGAATTTCTGTAGTGTTGTCGTGAATACACCGAATGTTGATGCATCGGACGACTCTAACGGAGCTACCTGTAGTAATGATACGGATTTGGAAGAAAGTGATACGTTTCATACCGCATTGAAAGACCAAGCTAACGAACTGTTTGAATTGATGGAAAAATTGTCTGAACGAAATGATACCATGGCATTGACAAATTCAATGCAAATTGCCAAAAACTTTTTACTCTTATAAGTGCGTTCAAAAACCTTGTTCAAAGTGAATATCTCAGATCACCATCAAGGTACCTTGAGGAATCGAGTTGTGATTTCATTTTAGACGTTTTCGAAAAATATGATGTTAATGATATCTTTGGTCTTCTTGCAAACGAAACATGCGATCAATTCAAGAAAAATATAAATAAAATCATTGGGATTTGTGAAACTAGTATAGTTTGGAGTCCAGTGTATTCACAGCGATGTGCTGCGTTATGAGCTACTCATATACACACGCCATATTAACGTGGAATCGGCGTAGAATGGTGTGTAGCTCATAACGCATCGCTGTGAATACACTGGTCGCCGAATCAGCTATTATTTTCGAATGATCACATATGACATATTTATCTTTTTGTTTTTCTTCCATTTTTCAGTTGTTCGAAGTTGGTTTTGACGAAACCATGAGCAACGAACCTGGATTTCGAATCCATAAAATCCTTACCGAACTCTATGCCGATCAAGGTATTGCTCAGCGAGTTTACATTTTAACGGTAACGCAAAATGAAGAAGAATCAATCACCGCAGAAACTGTGGAGTACAGTGGCGGCACAATCACTGGAAATAAGGACGTATGGGACCAGCGCTGTGCCTTGTGTGTTACACATATGCACGCTTCACATTAACGCGGAACCGGCGTCGATTGGTGTCAGCTCTGCGTTAACGCAACGTCATATTGAACATATGTTTTCGGCTGGGTACCGCGGACTATTTGAATGTCCCAGAACCTGAATATTTGGTGAAGCGATCCTTCTGGTCCAAAATTTGGGTGGATAAACAAAAACATAACGAGCCATGCGTAAAGCAAGTGTACCATGGAAGGTAAGGAGGACGAGGAGGACGGGGAGGACGGGGAGGACGGGGAGGAGGAGGAAAAAGCAATAGATTTCTTCACACATAGCTGCGGAGGTATTTTTGGACGCAGTAAAAGTCGAATTCGCGGAAGATGATGCCCATTTCATCAACTCCTTACCAGCGACACCACCATCTGTCTGAAGAAGCAGCTCCTGGGCCATCGGATCCTCTGTTGGAGACACCTGTCGAAGGAACACAGATTAATCAAGACTTAACTAGATTAAAAGTCATGTTTAGAAACCATGTTGACATTCACCCAACAGGAACGTATAATGGGCATGGTTCTGCCATAACAGGATTAATAAGCAAAGCTTTGAACAACGGCAGGTTGAAGCTTATTTGTACGGTTTCTTTGGCAAACGAAGCCAACACGCAAAACACCCTTGAGTAAGTGTATAGTCAATTTGCTAGAGTTTTGTGAAATATCCATTGTTTTCGATTAGATTTTTCAAAGAAATATCTTTAAATAGATTCAGCAAACTTTCATCCAAAATAATGTCAACTGTCCCCTCCAAGAAACAGCAGTCATGCAACGATTGCAAGCAATTAAAGGAGGAAAATCAAAAGCTGCAAGCTGCTCTAGATGAGGCTACGCAATGCTCAACGTCGCGAGCTGATATTTCAGGTAAAAAAATGATTTATGACGGTTTAATATTTTTTTTACCAGCTTTAAAATGTTGCTGTACAATATAGAATTATTCAAATACATTGAGATTAAGAATATTCTTTTTTTCATTTCAGTGGTGAACCTTGAAAAACGCCACGAGGAATTGCGCTCTTCGCAAAATGAAAAAAACTGAATTGCAACACCTCTTGAAGTAAGAATTTTGTATTTCAAATAATCAATTCTTTTTCTAACTTGAACTTTCGTATTTGTTTTGTTATTTCAGTGGAAGAGATGAAGCAATCGCAGAACTAAAAGAGCAGTTACGGCATAATGGTAATAAGCTTAACAGAATCTAAACTATATTTCACAGAAAGATTTTCTATTAGAGTGTATTTCAACGGAAGTTTTTTATTTTTCTGTTCAACGATCAATTTTTATTTTTCTGTCTTTTTAGCATCTTTCCAATTATCGACAGATGAACCCCGATCTAGTATAGAACACGATCGCGATGTCAGTCTAGTTGAGACAGTACAAGGTAATATAAGCAATTTTGGGATAATCTTTATCGCGAGAACATAAAAAATTTACATTCTTCTTACCGATTCAATTTTTTTGTTCATTTTTGTTTTTTATTATTATTATTATTATTTATTTCACCGTCTAATCACAGACTGAATAACATTATACAATTCATTTACAATTTGACAAGCAGTGAGACACTCCCGAATCGAATAGCCTACTAAATCCCTATTTCTTATATTTCTTTGGTTTCTGTTGTCTAATCGTCTCGTATATACAATTCTTTCTCTGAGCGCCGTACAAATCAACTTTCCTAGGAGGAGATCATAAATTAACAATACCAAGGCATTTATACGCCGCCTCCAAAGCGCTTGAATATTCAAATTATCACATCTAAATTGATACGATGGCAACCTATAATTAACATCTCTTTGGTAGATTCCTCTAAATGCCCCAATTAAAAAGTTTTTCTGAACTGATTCAACTTTGTCAATATATGACCGGTGGTATGGATGCCACACTACACTAGCATACTCTAACTTCGATCGAACCAATGCATAATATAACATTTTGCTTATGATATCTCACCCACTGTTTAGACCAAAACTTTTCGATTCAAGAGCCGAATGATGTGGAATTCGGAAACGAAGGCGACGAAATGGAGGAAGCTCGTGCAGAGGAAGTCCTTGAAGAGGAAGCTCGTGCAGTGGAAGCTCTTCCAAAAGGTAACAAATTCGAAACTCTTTCAAAAACTGATTTTACCGATATTTTTCTCAATGAATAGTTGAAAATAATTTGTTTACCAATAGCAATCGATTTGAAATTGTATTTCATTTATTATTCCATTATTTTTTTTGTTCGTTTCTTTTGTTTCAATTTAGTTTTCACAAAGCCTACATTTGCAGGTGTGCTGCAATATTACACAATACGAAAAGAGCAGCTTCGAGCGACAAAATCTGAGAGTGAAATGTGCATCATAAACCATTACATTGATACATTGGCAGAGGTAGAACACAAGATAGGAGAAGCAACGATGTGAATGCGCAGATGTGTATGTTAGAACAGTACAGAAAAAGAACATGTATAGGAACGAACGAACATTGTTGTTGTTTCTTCTTCATTTTCTCTTTCGCGAAATACTAAATGTAAAGGAAACATTCGCTCGCTCCTATGCAAATATACGTAAGGTATACGCAAAGGTCTAGATGCTTTACGAACCGTTTCTCCGATTTACTCGGGTAATCTTTTTTATCCTTATCATTTTCATAATATTCAACACTGTCAACGTCCTCATATTTTTAGCTATTCTCATCATACTTATAATTCTCAATATCCCATAATCTCAATTAATATTGTCCCTTTTTTCAGGAGATTAAAGAAAATAATATGTATATATACTTGCGTGACTTGTCATCACATGCGTAGATATAGCGTTTCACTTAATTTAGCAA
>NW_022600148.1:0-3801 GCF_009176505.1 Sitodiplosis mosellana | reverse complement strand
AATCAATTTTGTATGAAACAAAATGTCAACACTTCTGGACCAAACTTATGTTGGCGTTCGTGTGTTCATTCGTAAATTTTTTCGAACAAACGAATGAACCTTCGAAATTAATTGAATTTTTACGAACGAACGATCGAACGAACCTACACGAACATCGAAGGGCTTGCGACGAACAAATATATATGAAATATCTTCAAATATGCCAAATATTTCAAATATTGAAGCATTATTTGTTTACAAAATGTATCTTGATATTTCGTATGTTTGACATATTTGGCTATATTTCAAATATTTCATATATTTGAAAATTGAGAGAAATATTTCATATAGATATAGTCAAAATAATATCGGGTAATACCAAAAAACGTCAAAATGTGGCTTCAATATATCTTAAATATATCAAATATTCCAAATATTTGAAATCTAGTTTGAAATATGACGGAATATGACTGAAATATAGAAATATATGAAAATATTGCCGTATTTCAGTCAGGCGTCGCAATCCCTTCGACGAACATTGTTCGTTGACACCTTTATCAATTGAGTCAAAAGTTGAGTCACCAACTTTCAACTCAAATTAAAAAAAAAACGTCACTCAACGTGCATACATCTTCGGCTATGTCCCATTCACTAGGCTATCATAAATTACACAGTGCAACATACTTTTTGCGTCTCTCCAAATCTTATTATTTCCTGATGGGGCACCTAAATACGAGTCCAAATCAATCTTAAAAACCATACTTTATGGTGCTTAATCTTCGCCGAACAAAATTGGTCGATTTTTGGGGGATTTGATATTTTGATGAAAAAAAAATAAGAATTGCAAAGTTTCGTGACGATCGCATTAACGGTTGTGTCGTTTTGGCCACTTTTGTCTTTGGAAAAATCCTTAAACTTGCGATTTTACTACTTTACTCAAACACGGATTGTGAGCGAACCAGACCATGGATCTGATACGAAATGAAACATAAATTCTCTTTATTCAGCCAGTTTATTGGACAACTATAGAATATTTAATCGAACAATTTTAATTTCCAAAGAAAATCAGTTCGATGGAATACTACATTAGCTGTTAAATTGACGGAATTTTAGAATATTTTGTATTCGAATAAGGAGAAAACACACGAGTTCTCTGGGTTATATACGTGGTGTTTGTTGTGGTTCGGATTTTGGTGGTGGTGGTTGTTTACGTGTCCTAATGGATGTGCCTGTCTCCAATTCAAGTACTTCTCGAAACGCCTTATCGTTGCCTCCATAGCAAAAAGCCATAATTAAATGATGTTCGTTGCGGGCGATATTTTTGAACTCGTCCATTGTCATCTCATTTGCGTTGATAATTTTAACTCGTTGTTGTATGGGAGATATCAATTGTTTCAATACGTTTAAATCTTCATAGTAAAATTCGGGTTCGTATAACTTTGGATTTATCGAAACCGTTTCG
Source organism: Sitodiplosis mosellana (assembly GCF_009176505.1). Classification (NCBI taxonomy): domain Eukaryota; kingdom Metazoa; phylum Arthropoda; class Insecta; order Diptera; family Cecidomyiidae; genus Sitodiplosis; species Sitodiplosis mosellana. Next base: position 2,360 of record NW_022600148.1, on the reverse strand, counting down.
TTGCCCTTGTATTTGACCCAATTGCTCCCGCATGGAAGGCCATGTGTGCCAGATATAATATAGATATTTTTTTTTCCACCAAAAATCCACTCTATTCCTGCTAGTTCAATTATCTTTTGTTTAACATGTCGAATATCTGCTTGAGTAGTTGGCCCACATTTTGCAGCGCCGTATTTCGTTTCACAACGCCATAGACAACCAAATGCGTCAAGCGTTTGTGATACAGATTGTACCAGTGCATTCTGAACAAATTTATACGCTATTTCATACGTATCGTTGAGAAGTTGATAGGGAAATACTGAAAATAAATTAAAGAACGAGTCAATATGTTAGTTGAGTAGATCAACTGCTCAGGTGATGAATTCACTCATTTTTCGAAATTTGAGTGAATAGTGTGTACGTTAAAATATTCGAAAGATAAAAAACATAAACAGAAATGATCAACTGAAACAAAATGAAATTAAACCGATTCATCGAATAAAATATTCGGTTTGATTGAGAATGAATGACTATTCATAGAACAGTATGTTGAATTTCATTTTATTTTCTACTCACCAAACTTTTCATCTTTAGGTTTCTCTTGTTCCTTTTCATTTCTGCTGCCTGTTTACGAAGTGAATTTATATGATTAATAAAAAAATGGCATCAATTACTAAATGACAGTTATTAAAAAAAAAATAAAATAAATTTCAAAGAAAATCCACTTTACATTGTAGGGAAAATCCCACTAATGATGCGAAAAATAGAAGTGCAAAAATAGTTGAGCAAATCTGCATATTCGCGACTTGTCGAATCGACACGAAATTCGGAAATGTTTTCTTTCTCGAAATGCGCATTGCAAATGTAAGCTTTTTTCACTGCCCTAATTTCCATACATGAATATCCATAAGGTGTTTTTGACTTTCATATATTCCGTAAAATATTTGAAATGAATAATTCATGATTGCCTAGTGAATGGGACATATGCGAAGATGTCAACGAACAGAACAATGTCCGTGTTCGTTCGTTCGTTCGTAAAAATGCAATAAATGCCCGCACTCTTTCTAACCAGCAAGAAGGTAAACAATCCATTTGTCATAGCGTTCCCAGAGATTTAAAATACTTTTGTAAAACATGCAAATCAAGCCAACAAAGTTTTTTGTATCAAATGGCGTATATGCTACAGTCTGATACAGCAGCCGGTGTTGCAGTTGAAGCAATAGTTAAAGACATAGTGGTCGGCAGGGTGAATGTAACTGTTGATGAAGGCACCGTTTTGATTGCACTCACAGTGCTTGTCAAATTTTACTTTTCCGCAAACTTTGTTTGTATGGAAAAGTATTGGTTTTACTAGCCAAAATTTCATGACATCTCCTCTTTCGGACCACTATAACGTCACGCCAAACTTCAAAAAGCACATATCTGTACACTAGGCAATGTAGATGGGATGAAATCCTATCGATCAAGACCTATCTGCCTCCAAAAATACGTTGTTTACTATGAAAAATGTGTAAAATAGCGATGTTCGTATGGCGTCGTCCGCGTCCGCGTTCGCGTTTTTTGTTCGCCGATTATCTCAAAAAGTTGACAAGATAATTGAGATCTGTAAAAGCCAAAAGTTTTGGCATGTCGAGACTGCCATTTTTTTGTAAAAATAATGGGAGTCTGTGAACAACCGAACACCTACTTGCCCATAAATTTGGTTCGAAATCAACATTTCTTGAAATTTTTGAAATTTTGTTCGAAAATGACACTTTTGTATGGAAAATGGTCGAAAAAGTTAATATTTTAAGATCAAAAATGCTATGAAAAAAGGGTCCATTGAAATTTTAGTTAAACATTAAGCGGGAGGTAAACTAAATTGCTGCGGAGCGGAAAAGTTTGGATTACGTATGTAATTCGTTTTATTTCATTATGGCATTGCTTGCGAGAGCAACTCTGTCAAATACAAGGGCAACGAAACGGTTTCTATAAATCCAAAATTATACGAACCCGAAATTTACTTTGCAGATTTAAAAGCATTAAAATAATTGCGACGTAGCATACAGGAACGAGTTGAAATCATCAATGCAAATGAGATGAGAATGGATGGGTTCAAAAATATCGCCCGCAATATCATCTAATTATGACTTTTTGCTATGGAGGCAACGATCGTTGCCAACGATAAGGCGTTTCGAGAAGTACCCGAATTGAAGACAGGCACATCCATTAGGACAGGTAAAAAACCACCACCACCAAAACCCGAACCACAACAACCACCATCTTATTCGAATACAAAATTTCAATAATTTAACCACTAATACCGTATTCCATCGAACTGATTTTCTTTGGAGAATTTGTGTTAAGAAATTTCTTTAATTGAACTTGATTGTAGGCTTATC
>NW_022600147.1:0-2862 GCF_009176505.1 Sitodiplosis mosellana | reverse complement strand
AAACCGCTATATTACCACATGTCAAGGTGACAGATTCTCCATTTAATATTGGTGTGTATATATAGATATTCCCGAAATAAAACGAAATTTTGTTATTTCAGAATTTTGAAGAAAATTTTATTATATTCTCGTCCTGTAGGGGGAGTATGTGTAAGTTGACCCACCCCCCGCCGATTTTGTATTTTGACCTACAAATCGTCAATTTGGCTAGTCTCAATCGATTTATAAACGTCAAAAACCAATATAAAAGTAGTTCCCAAGAGTGAATACGCTTCTGAAACGGCTCGGATCGGCTCATAAAAAATTTTTGCAAAAAAAAAATAATTTTTATAAAAACTAAATTTTTTCGGACCATCATCAAGCAGAGATGACTGAGCGCACGCTCAGTAGCGTATTCAGCAACTCAACTGAGAGTCGTTTTCTGCTCTGTGCGTTTACACTCACTTCGTTATGAGTTTAAGTTCGCACTCTGACTCTGCTGCTAATAAATATGTGCGCACTCTGACTCTGTTGCCTTATAACGTTTATACACACATATAAAGAGTTGAGTGTGTATGTGTATTGTCTTCTTCTTTTATTTATGTTTCTTTCTTTGTGTATCCTCTCTATTGTTTGTTCGTTGTGTAAGAGTGCGCTGAAGCGCACTCCGTTGGTGCGCTTATACTCACTTCACGGAGTTAGTTTGTTTGTGCCGCAGCGCATTATCGCACTGAGCATGTTTTACGCACGCAAACTCAGTGTCCGTGCGGCCGTTGCTCGTTCACTCGGTGCGCTTCAGTCATCTCTGTCATCAAGTAGACAATTTCAAAGATATCAGCAAAGTGAGTATAAGCTTTCTTTACTAGTTTTTCGTTTTTTTTCATAATCCGAAGTCATTTCACACATATCATTACATGGCGAAATTCTTTCCGTGCATATTGAAATGTCGACCAATTTTGTAAGTTGACCCACCCGAAAAAAATCAGAAAAATGAGACAACTATTCAGCGTAAACACTCAATATACGAGATTCATTGAATTTTAATGATTTTTCAATCGTTTTCGGATTTGAAAAACACGAAAAAATCGATGAAATATGAAAAAATAGAGAATATGTATTTTTTTACTATTTCTATATTTTTCTACATTTTTTCATTGTTTTTCGTAGTTGCAAAGGCCAAAAACGATTGAAAATCCAAAGAAATTCAATGAAGTTCATATATTGAGTGTTTATACTGCATGTTTTTCTAAAAAAAAATAGGGTGGGTCAACTTACAAAGAAAAAATTTCGTTGCCAAAAATCAGACCTCTTAGAAAATTGACCGAAATGTTTTGTTTTTATAACCAAAACTAATGAATTTCCTGATCAAATTGTAGCTTTTTCGGCTCCCTTTCCAATGGTATATCAAGTGTGCATTTATCTTGATTCCATAAAAAGTTATGACTAAAATGATTAGTGCGGGTCAACCCACACATAATTCCCCTACGGTTTATATTTCATTATATTTTCGGTTGCCATTGCAATATGGCTTAATATTCAACGGATTGGGTGCAAATCTGTCTCAATTATCATTGAAAAATTGTTTTTTATCAATGGTTGCAAACAGCATGAAGCGCTATGTTATTATAGTCATTCAATCCGAAACCTTAAAATGGTTTGCACTGCTTTTGTAACTTTTATCTTGTTCTTTTTCTTTTTGTATGAAACAACAGTAATCCCATCTATAGATGGCTCACCCGAGTAGCAAATTTCCCCTTTTCCTCGGTTGCAAATGGGTTACTATAACTTAAATACAACTCCAAAGATGTTGCAAGCCGATCTTTGTAACGTTACAATAACCGTATTGTAAGCTGTTTAGCCGCGAGGCGGGGCTTATTTGTAACAAATTGGTTATAATTCGGTTATAATTCGATTTTAGTTATGTTTTTATATCGTTGCAATAGCCATGCTCATAAATCACATACTGTCATATAACCAAAATATAACTTTTTTTATAACCAAAGAATGTTTCAATAAAGTTACTATCGAGTTTCAATTTGAATGTTCATTCTTCAATTCATTCCTTTCAACAGCATCATCATTTATCTCTATCACTGCCAAATTCAACTTGAGAAATAGTTAATCTCTGGACAATTATATGTGTGAGAATGAAAATATTTTGCCAATTTTGAACATTTCCAAAATTGAAACTCTTAAAATTCACGCGCCCTTCTAAAAATGCAATTTTGAGAAAAAATGTGAAGAATATTTTTTTTCAATTTTTTTAATTTTTTCGTTTAACTATCTCAAACCATTTCAAATACGATTTATAATGTCCAAATTATAATAATTAGCTAAAACGCAATGTTAAAAATGCATAAATATATGTAAAATTCGATTTTATTTTCGAAAGAACAAGCGCATAGATGCGTAGACGATTCCAAACAGCAGTAAATATGGCGATTTTTACTGCCATTGTTACTTAAACTCAAATGTAAATCAAATAGAACCTTGGAATTGTTGTAACATTACTGCTACAATTTTTCAAATTGTAGTAATGTTGCAGGAACTTCTTAGCTTCCATCTAGACTTTCATCATATAAAACACGTTGCAAAAACATTTCGGCAACATATTTACAACTTGTGTTATTCAAGTTGCATTTCAGTTTTTGAAATGTTGTAAAAACCTAAGAGTAACAAATAAAATTCTATTTTGCGTTCCAATGTCAAACAATATTTTGAATGCCAGCATATTTTTGATCAATTCTCTACGTTTTTTTCTATAATTTCCATTCTTTTTGATTTTATCCTACGACAGTTTCAATGAAATTAGTCTGTTTTTGTTTTGTTTACCATGATTTTATTTTATTGCCACAGAGTTTTGATTAGGCGATGTATTCCTTA
>NW_022600146.1:0-4483 GCF_009176505.1 Sitodiplosis mosellana | reverse complement strand
CAAAACTGTATCAAATCATGCATATTTTTCCAAAACAGTACATTGAGCGCGTCGCCGAACAAAGTGATACATCGTTCTGTTACTGAAACAAAATGGAACACTTGCCGCGCTTCGAAACAAAGCGCAACGTAAATAAAATAGTAGCCAACGATTTCATGTTTCATATTGATCCAATAACAGATTGGTGTTTCACTTTGTTCGGCGATTTTTTTGCGTTTCGTATTCATCGGCGAAGAGTCAATACGTTCTTTTTATGCTCACGGGTTCAAATGTAATACAGAAAAGTTGAGCGGAAAAATGTCGATGATGAATGAGCGGAAAAGGGGTAGCTATATAGTAAACTGTATATTAAACTATAGTGGAATATATAGCTATCCCTTTTCATTTGACATTTTTCCGCTCAAATTTTCTGTAATACATGTTCGCTCCAAACCATTCAATTATTCCTCTCATCTTAGTTAGTAAATTGAATCTATGCTTTTTAAACAACGGAAGTGTCATCGAAACATGTATCTATACCAGATTTCTGGAAAATTTGCTTTTGTTTTGTTTGCATTTGGTCATAAAACAATTTGCAGCAAATTACGACAAAGGATTTACCCATTGCTAAAGGATTTACCTAGAACTTTGTCGTTGAATTCAAAATAGTTATTTCACTAAAAAAAAATCTGTGTGATTCCTGATCCTACACATTATCATTACATCAAACCAACAATATGTGACTATAAACACATGTATTCGTACTATGAGTCTATAATTCTACGCATTTTATTTGTGATAGCAACAGAAAATTGTACGAAAATATGGACTTGAGGAAGTTATTTTTGTTTTAATTTAAAAAAGTAATCACTTTGACGTCAAACATTCATAGATTATTGCAATAACGATGTAATGAAAATAATCAAAGAAAAAAGGTTGAGATTTTTCCACAGGTGGTTTTCGAAAATAAATCAAAATGTGAAAATAAAAAAAAACATGAAAAAAGGCTCACAATAAAGAAGAACGCAAATGGGTGAATTCTCCCTTACAATATAAATGCGTAGTTCAATTCCTTCAGTAGCGACTTTCGGTGTTCATTTTTGCGAAAAATTACAAAAATTTTCTCAATTCAAATAATGATTAATCGAAATTAAATATAGAAAATTATAAAAAAAAAAAATTTCCATTTTATACTTATTACCTTTTTACCATTTGATTTTTCATTTCAAACCAAGTTATTTAATGTCTTTTAATAAAACACTAATTACATCACTTCATTTAAGAGCTTTTACGGTGACTTACATTTTTTGTATTCACTGCACCACTTTCGGATACAATGTACAGAATAAATTCAAATTGGGACACTTTTTAAGCGTTAATCAATCGTTGAAGACGATTGAGACAAGTATACACAAATTACACGAAAAATTATTACGAGTTCAAAAAGAAATGTCACAAACTATCACCGATTCCAACTTAATATTCCAAACGTGCACAGTAGTGAGAGCTATCGTTTCCTGTATCGTGCGCCACGCGGCTCAAGACTGAAATGTTTGCGATCTGACAAATGTCGCATTCGAAACACACAGTATTTATACTTTGGAGAAATGATCTGTGTGCATCCGTAATTGCGAATACTTTTAATTGGCAATATCGCAATCATCATGATATCATCATTTTATCAATCAGAATGGTAGTTTATTCCAACTAATATGATAATATGCAACAATATGCAGCACTCGATTTGAAAGGTCAAATGATTCAGCATAAATACAAACGCGAACAGTGATATACCACTTGCTAGTTTGTATTATTTATCTATTGTAACGGCGTTATTGCTTTTTACTATTGAAGACTCACACCTCCCACAATTATTTCAACAAAAGTAAGCTTCAAAATACGGGACAGATGCCCTGAAAATAAACCATTTTTGTAAGCCCACGAAGAAATGATCGCAACAACAAAAAAATCACCGAGATCGGGAGCCGATAAGAGGACCGTTCTATACGATTCAAGATAATGTTGTAGTTAGATGAATTTTAATAATATTTACGTGACATGAGAAAAAATGCCAATATCGCCCGATGCAATTTTATTATTAAAGAAACACCACTGTTTAACAATTTGATTGTTTATTATCCGGAATTTTGCGCAATCATATCTGTGCATTGTATAATCGAGTGTAAATGCCACCCAATGACAGAAGTTCGTTGTGAGTTCCATACTCAACGATGTTGCCACCGCGTAGAACACAAATCGCATCGGCATTTTGAACGGTGCTCAAGCGATGAGCGATCACCAAACATGTGCGACCTGATCGGGCCGAGTCGATGGCTTGTTGAACCACCTACCGAAGATGAAAATTGACGATTTATAGTTGTGTCTAAGCGATTGAATAAATCTCGATGTACCTGTTCACTTTGAAAGTCTAAAGCGGATGTGGCTTCATCCAACAAAAGAATCTTTGGATTTCTAACCAAGGCACGAGCAATGGCTATTCTTTGTTTCTGACCTCCGGATAATTGGGCTGTTTTACTTCCTACATTTGTTTCGTAGCCCTTTAAACAAGAGAAATTAAAGCATAATGCTAATACATATCTAGTGCAGTAATTTCATATTATGAAATTGATCGTATCATACCAATGGCAATTGTGTGATAAACTCGTGTGCGTCGGCCAACTGCGCAGCATTCATTATTTCGTCCATTGTCACTTCTCGTGAATTATCTCCATAAGCAATATTTTCGGCTATTGTTTTATCAAATAGCACAGGCTCTTGTGAGACAATGCTCAGTTTCGATCTCAAGTCTTGGAGTGATATATCTCGGTGTACGTCATCTGAACCAATGTGAATTTGACCGTGTTCGGGATCGTACAATCGTTGCAATAGCTGTATGCAAGTTGTTTTTCCACATCCAGACGGGCCAACCAAAGCTATCGTCTTTCCTTCGATCACATTCAAATTGAAGTCCGTGAGTATTTGCACATCGGGTCTGGTCGGATAATGAAAATCGATCTTTTTATAAGCAATGTCATTGTTTTTGTCATCGGATTTTTGGTATGTGTTGGCGGAAATGGGTGAAGAGATCATTGATTCGCGGTCAATTATTTGAAATATACGATGCGCTCCAACAAAAGCTGTTGTAATTTCCGGCACAAAGATTAATGTTTGGGCTATTACAGCTATTCCGTACAATAGCGCTTCTGAAATTCTACAAAAAAATGATGTAATGGGCGTTTTTTAATGAAGAAAAATTATTAATAATTTTAGTTAAAATATTTTGAGTGGGGACGAACTTGATAATGTCTTTGAAAGGAATTTCTTTGTCAGCGACCATAAATCCACCGTAGCATAGTGTGATAGCATAGCCGAGGAATGGTATTGTCTGTGAAATTGTGTAGACAAAACCACGCCATGCGATTCTTTTTCGAGTGATTGACGCCACTTTGGTAAATTCGGTTACATATCGCTCAATCATGTACTTTTCTTGTCCTGAAAATCGAAGAAAAATTCTTACTGTTGACATTGTTTGATAAATTTTAATCCTACTTAAACTGGCCACTGTTCGAATGTTAGTGATGGCTTCGGTTGCAATTTTTGTTACAATTTCTGTAGACTCCATTTCCTTAACCATTCTGGACGTCTGCCTGGAAATGCCAGGAAATGTAAATTTTTTGTCCGAAAGAAATGTGCAAATGACAGCTTACTTAGCCTCCAGCAAAACGGCTAAAAATGTAAACGGAGTTGAAATCAAGGTGACCAACGACAATTGTACGGAGTAAAACAGTGATACTGCTACTCCGACCAGGAATGTGGGAATCATCTGGACGATACTGCTGATGGGAAATCCAATGGCACTTTGCAAATTACCCACGTCAGATGTAAGTCGTGTTGAAAGCATTGCAGACGAATTCTTTTCCTCGTCAAACCAGCCGCTTTCTTGTTGCATCAAATGCGCGAACGTCATTGATCTGCTTGATAAAATTATTAGAATTTCTTCTACTATGTTCATTTTGAGGTACAGTTACCGAATTCGCGTTGCTAAATTAACACCGGCCTTTAAATAAAAGTATGACTGAGCCAATCCGGTAATGAATATAATCACGCCCATAATCAAGAACGCTATACAAATGATGCGCACGGAATCCTTGGCCTCATCCACATTTTCTGACAATGACTGTTGAGCAAAAAGAGAAGAGTACACTTTTCTAACACTGATTCTACAAAGCCAAACTTGATAATCTTCGTCACAACTTACACCAAAGACTTCACCAAACAAAATTGCAAACATTGGTATTGCGGCGCCAATGAAGCATGAACTACAGGTGGCCACAACCATAATACACCAGTCCGGTTTTGTCAACTTTAAAATTCGCTTAAGCAATTTCCAATATGGAATACGTTCATCCGATTTTTTCTCTTCTTTTTCCGATAAGCTTCGGAAATATTGGTGATTATCGCCGATACTGGAATGTGATTTTATGCTATACTTTCTTCGACAATT
>NW_022600145.1:0-3336 GCF_009176505.1 Sitodiplosis mosellana | reverse complement strand
GGCCGAAATCTACGTAGAAATCATATATTCTTATTTGACTCCCCAAACCTGAACACCCTATTGTACATATATAACATTTTAAATAAAGAAAAACTTATCTCTTTCGTGTAATTCAATGCAGGGGTTTCATTTTTTTCTCTATCGCATCGATTTTATGCACATACCGTAGTTTTGGTTTTAATTGCATTCCATTTGGTGAGCTTTTATACTTTCTATCGTCTATCTTTGTTTTGCCTCGGCCAAACTGATGTGATGAAGGCGAGGCAACTACGCTGTTACTCTTCTTTGGTGACATTAAATGGAGGAGAAAATTGAATAGTTTACGGCTAAATGTAACCACAAAAACATATTTTATGACACTATCTAGCTACTAGTGCTGAGTGTTTTGCTTTAAAAATTAATCATTTAACGTGAAAATGCACAGGTTTTAACGATTATTCTCTTATCGGATGTAGTTCAATGAAATTTGTTTGCATCTTAGTATGAATTTAACTGAATGACTGCGTCAGCGACATCTATCTGTCAAATTCAAAGCTTCTCTTGACACTTTTCAAGCTTGTTCCAATATTTTTTTCATTATTTTGCTTTATTTTCAATCAAAATGGGGAGAAAATTTAAAAAAAAAAATTTGTTGGAACGAAAATCAATGAAAATGTGTTTAAAAATCATATTTATATCCCAAAATTGAGTAATTGCATTAGGATTAAGACACACCCAAAATGATTTTTTTATGTTAGGCTTGAATTCAACTTGTAATAATATCGTATCATTCAACGGCTACACCCTGATTTAAATAAATATAAATAAAATAAAGAATATTACCGATACCACAAGAGAGACAGAGAGAAAGAAAGCATTTTTGTTTCATTTTCTGTGTAGTTTTAATGAATTTTATTTATTTTTATCGGAGCATATGCAGTGAGTAGAGGAAGTTTTCAGTAAAAATGACTGAAAGATAAAATATTTGAAGAGAAAACCGAAGAACCATCGATTGTGAAACCAGCCGAAGTGCCGCCTGTTCAGAAAGTGTTTTGGGATTTCACATGGATGAATTTATCTTCATTATGGAAATCGCGCATCACATTCCTGTACAAGTTTTCCGTCAAGTTCATCGTTTAACAGTTGTAGCCTCGCCAATGCATCCAGAAGAGTCTGCTTATGTTGGTTCACTAATTCAAAAATCAATAGGTCACTCATAGGGTTAAAATGGAGCGTATTTTTAGTCATCTTACTATACATTTCACGCTTCAAAATATACCCGTGCATGTAAAGTTGATTTCTTATCATTTTGTACCATCCCCTCGATGCTATAAACACATATGAAAAATTATTTTGGATTCTTTGTTATTACTTTCGAATAAACATCTTCTTACCAATTTTCAATTTACGGTCCATACTCCTATCAGCTGCAATGCCAAACTTACTAATGAAATTGTTTTGTTTGTTTATTGCCCTCTTCATGTTGGCCAAAAAGACTTTACTCGATTGAATTTTATAATTGCCCTGAATCGTCATTTTTGACAAAAGTAGTTGACGTGTATTATACAAGTCACGAATTTGATTCTCAAAGTGAGCCGGGGAATCTAAAAGTAGAGATATTAATATTAATCGATAAGATTGAATTTAATCTGAATCACGTTTGTTCACAATATACGAATATAAAGTTATATACCCATTTCCTCATGCCACAACTCGTGCTTTATACCCATTTTCCAGAACTTCTGTTCTATTCGAAATAAGAAATTATATTTATTTATACATATATAAGACGAAACAAAACAAAACAAAACAAAACAAATAACAAACTGTGCATACCAACGTCTTCTGGGTCTCCCGGAAAATATTGATTAGCGTACATCATTTTATGTTGCTTTAACTCGAATTTTCTCTTCTTTTGTTTTCTCGTTTATGGACACAATAATGACAGAAGAGAAATATAATGGCGTTCGCGTTGTCATATCGGTTCATCAACAGCCAACTTCGTGCATGTACATATATCGGAGGTTTTTCGTTGAATATTCAAAAGAGAATGGTACGATAAATTTGTAAGCTGATTCAAATCAAAGCAAAATTGAGTCGTCTGAAACGGAAAAAATGCAGATAAAAACTGCCAATTGTGTTTTCTGTTATAAAAGATATGAAAATTCGGGTAAATGGAATCTTAAAATGCAATCAAATCATATCCAATAAAGGTAGCGTTCATATCTCCTGTTTGACACTCTGTTGCTCTGTTGTTTATATGACAAATTTGTGGTTATGTCACATCGTCATTCATTCAGTCTCTGTTTGAGTGAAGATCCATTTCAATATCACACAGCCATGGATCCACCAAAAATTGACTGGAAACGAATTTTTAAAAATACCTTAACCTATGGATTGGCCTTGGAAGTAATAGCAATCGGATCGGGATATTATCTGTATCGAGAATACAAAAATAACCAAGGTAAAAAGTGTTTTCAAACGCAACTTCGAATGAATAGGTTCATGAAGTTTTTGTTTCGGTTTGTTTACAGAATTTCGAGATCGTGTTGATGATAAATTCCCTATGATGGCCGAGCTGTACACGGCGGTGTCTGGGATGTATTTAAAAGCCATGCCAAAACAACTGAAAGATAAAATATTAGAAGAGAAAACCGATGAACCATCGATAGCGAAACTAGCCGAAGTGCCGCCTGTTCAGAAATAAGAATTTGCTTTGGTTTAGTGTCATAGATGTAAAAAGACTCGTTTTGTTATGTGAATACATGATTTATTTATCTGTTAAATGGTAAATCTGGTTTTTGTGAATACTTCAGGCATAATTCTATATCGATCAAATTATCGTGATCTCACAATGGATTTCTTCTTATCACGTTCAAATCTTACTTTTTGTTATTGTTGTTGCAACTGTTCTTATTCTATTTTTACTATCGAATTTGTGACCTTTGACGGTCGTTACTTAATTTCTAAACAAATCAAAGATTTTCTTTCATTTTAACTCGCTTCAAAGTTCGCGAAAATTCGATGTTCCACTCGGTCATGTCACCAAACTAATTAAACGACACATTTGGGAAATAAAAAGTAGACAAAAACCGAGCACATTTGAAATTTAGAAGGAAACAAGAGATATAACACTACACACATCTTTGGAAAATCTTCCCTTTGTTGCTCATTGTCGTAAATATGGGTTAACCCACATTCGTCTTGCTGCACGATTTTTCTTCTTTTATTTGCAATTATTGCAATTAAGGCCACTGAAATACCAACTAAACACAAGAATTCATCGTATGCATCAATCTTGATAAACAACAAAAGCCGCAATGAAGAACAATTGCAGTTTTGAACATTTTCATATGC
>NW_022600144.1:0-4774 GCF_009176505.1 Sitodiplosis mosellana | reverse complement strand
AGCAACGAAACAGGCACTCAATTTTATAATAGAATGGTCCTCGATCACTTGTTTTATCTCACTATCAAATATCGGAAAGCCATCTGATAGGAATTCGCGAATGTCAATATGTTCTCGATTGACAATCGCAAATGTACACATTCTTGCGCTAAATGCAGTTTCACGAATTTCAAAATGAAGTTTCGAAGACATGTTAAAAACTCTTATTACCACGTAGTCAGTAGAAATAAAACTGATGAAAATGCTCAAGTCTCGTAGTTATAATACACAACATTTTCCCCCACCAATCGATCAGTTGTCGGTACTATGTATTTGATCAGTCGGAATGATCAATTACATGACAGCTGCGTCGGAAAGATGAAAAGAAATATGTAGACCTCCCATGGTGTAGGGGAGAAATTTCGGCACTTTTGATGTTTGGTGGTTGGCGGATGTAGAAGGATTTCTTCGAAATCTCCATAGTTTGGAAATCTCGGTACGATTGATGTGAATCGGTACTTTTGATGTTCGGGAATTCTCAATCAAATCGGTACGTTTGATCATAATCGGGACTTTTGATGTTGGAGGATTAAACAATTTCACCGCGATAGCTTATAAGTCGGTTCGTTTTAAGTGTGTCCAATAGTGAGGGTGATTTTAATCTTTTCTGTCCATATAGATATGTGTAATTTTTCAATATTATTCAGTCGAGTTCGAGACTTGAAAAGTGAAAATCATTCAATATGTCTCTACTAAGCATCTTGAAAAGTGTCTGCAACAACAAGCCATATGTCTCTTTTGAAGACCTATCTGTGGGTGATTATTTTGTATCATCGTTTGCTCTGACTCAAACAAAGTTTGGCTTAAGACTTCGCGTGGACATTGGAGATAAAGTGGTGCTTCTTCCTGATCGATTCACAAAATTGTTCGACGAAGAACAGCTCAAGGAGTTAAATCGCGGGGAATATATAATGGTCTATAAAGGGAAGGAACTATCAAGCAAAAAGTAAGTATCGATGTCCTCAAACGTTTAATTCAATAAAATTATATAAAACTAATCAAATTCTGTTTTTCCATTATTTTCAGACTTCTTTTGGATTTTGAAACCGTGCATTCCTACTCTGGACCATATTTCACCATGAAGTAGACGCTAAGTGAATCAGCTTCGGATAAATAATTTAAGATAGCTCATAAACTTCCCAGAAATATAGACTAAAAATAAGAATCAGACCTTCGAAAATAAACAATACAAATACATATATATCATAGAAATACGTCAACATTGTAATACTCAATTCATTCACCCAATAAATTTTAAAGGCAATAAAATAGAAAAAAAAGGTCTTTCATTTCAAATTTCTTATTTTCAGGTCTCTTTTTGTTTTTAGGTTCTCTTTATCTTCTTCGCTTTCTTCTTTGCTTTCTTCTTTGTTTCTTATTTTCAGGTCTATTTCTTTTTTCTCTTTGCTTGACCTTCCCTTTTGTCTTCGTCTTCTTTTATTACACAGCATGCATGCTGCGTGCATGCTGTTACTATTGTTGGAATAATAAAACGCGAAAAACGCGAAAACGCAAAAACACGAAAAACGCGAGGTAATTAGCGTTTTCGCGTTTTTTTCGCGTTTTTCGCGTTTTTTCGCGTTTTCGAATGCCCTTTTTTATACTACTACTCGTCGCATACGCGTCTTCGCTTGCGTCACAGAACCCGTGAAGTTCTAATTTTTTACCAGTTTCTGTGTTCACCCATCGCGGCACTTTGACGTTTTGCACCCCTGGGAACTCACATTTCATTTTTTCCCATTGCTCAATCAACATTTCTGGTAGTGCGTCGTCCCATTCAAGGTTTTTCCCCCAGACACTTTGCATAATCACTCGCGCTTTTATCGCAACCGGTGCGAGGAACCCCACAGGGTCATATAATGCAGCGATTTGCGAAAATAACTGTCGTTTTGTCGTCGGTCGCCGTTTATCAATTGTCACACTGAATACGAATTCGTCTTCCCTGGGGTCCCACTGTACACCCAAGGCAGAAATTGAGCCGTTGATTTGCTCTCTTTTTTCTTCCGGAACACTGTCCATCCCTTATTTCACATTACACGCGAACTTTCTTAAATTGAATTTAGCGTCGTCGAAAGCGTCAATCAATTGCGCTCACAGTTCTTTTGCTTCGTTTGGAGTACTTGCGCCACCCGAAAAATTGTCAACGTAGAAACATTTTATGATGGCTTCTGCTGCCAACGGTCGTTTTGTCTCCGCCAATTTTGCGATTTCTTTTGGCACTCTTATTGTCAAATATGGCGACGGTGCTACTCCAAACGTAACTGTAGTCATTGCGTAGGTTTTAATTGGTTCATTTGTATTTTCGCGCCATAATATGAGCTGCAAATGATACTGTTACTTTGGAATTTTGATCTGTTTGTACATTTTTTCCAGATCTGCTAAAATTCCAATTTTATACTTTCGCCAACGAAGAATAAGTGTTAACATGTCTGGTTGGTCCATCTTTCCAATTGCGAGTTGTTCATTCAATGAAAGACCATTTGACGACTTTTTTGAAGCGTTGTATACAGGACGTACTTGCGTCGTTGAACTTGACTTGAGTACCGCATGGTGTAGTACATAATACGCCTGCTCTGGCACATTCTTCACTATTTGCATGTGCCCACTTGCAATCGCCTCATTCATTGAGTCTACATACTGTTGTTTCAATTTTGGCTGTTTTTCTAAACGTTTTTCCAATTGGAATAGCGTGGCCACTGGCCACCGCTGCTTTCTTCGATTCACCGAACGTTGGGCCTTGTCGATTTTTGAACGGAATTGAAGTGATAAAACGACCATCATCTTGCCTTTTCGTCGTTTGCACAAAATATTTTTCGCAATATTTTAAGAAGAAAATTCTTCCGTCATTTCTTCACTATTTTCATCTTCGCTGTCGATATTTTCAGCCGTAAAAAATTTTCTCATTTGATTTTCAATTTCAACATTTGAAATTAGCGTTGTCACTTTGTGACTGGGTCGATTTTCTCGCTGTGGGCCCATAATGAGCCATCCAAATTCACTATTTTGGGCTATCGGCTCATCGTCGGCACCTTTGACGAGACCTTGGGTTACAATTCGCGCATAGTCAGCCACACCCAACAACAAATCTATTGGATTATCGTCGTCTGCGGTTGGGTCGGCCAATCGGAGATTTTGCAAGTGGCCACACTCTTTTAGATCTCCCTTAAACACGGATAGATTTGTTATCTTTTTTAAGACCAATGCTCTTGTCGATAGAACATAGTCGTCGGTGAATCGTGGCAAAACTTGTAATTGCACCCATTTCGTTGATACATTCGATTTTGCACTGACGCCATCAATGCCAGCGGTTACACTTTCCGTTGGCAGTGCAAGCTGTTGTAGTGCGTTTTCAGTTAGCAGTGCTCCTTGTGACGCTTGGTCAATCACTGCCTTCATCGTCAATTTTCTTCCATTCTTTACAATCACACGAACCATTGCGGTCGCCAATAGATTGGATTCGTTTTTCGTAACTATCATCGTGTTGGTGGTTTCCGAAGAGGTTTCACCCATTACTTTCTTGTCTTTTCTCAACTCAAGATGAAGTAGAGTATTATGTGGCTTTGAGCAATCTTTACATTTCGGGTATTTACTCTTGCATTCACCCGCATTGTACATTTGTAAGCACACAAAGCAGGATTTACTCTGTTTTGCCCATTCGAATCGTTCTTTTGGGCCAAAATTTTCGAAATTCTGTACACTTGTACACAGAATGTGGCTTCTCGCAATAACTGCACCTAAATGTCACATTCATTACTCGTTCGTGCTTTTCTTTTTTCTTGGTTCTGTCGTAGTTTTTCCCGTCCGATTTTTCGCTGCCCTCGCTGCACGACAACGCCATAAAACGATTTTCCAGATATTTCAAAAAATCATTCAACGACTCCAGTTCTCGCACATCCGACAGCTTGCTTTCGTAATACAAAATTGTGTTCTTACTCAACTTTTTCATTAGAATATACACAATGAGGGGGTCCCATTTCTGGGTATTCACTTCCAAATTGGAAATCGCAGTCATGCATTCATTCACTGTATCATGCATTTTACGAAGCGCTGTGCTCGATTCGTAAGTTTGATTTGGTATGTCGAACATTTTGGCGATTAATTCGTACACTAATTGTCGTTTATTGTGGTACCGTTTCACCAGTGCATCGTAAATTGCCTGGTAATTATCTTCGCTTAATCTGTTCATCACTCCAATCGCTTCGCCTTTTAACATAATGCTACCAACTGTACTGGATTTTGCAGTATTATACTGGATTTTGCCATTTTTTTGTTCGATACTGGAATATACTTGATACTGATTTTTGGAGATATATACTGGATTTATACTGCATTCTGCCACTTGCTCAGATTTGTATGTTTTCGGTTTCGCATAGACTTATTTCTTCATGAACATTATTATTATTGTTGAGTTCCAGGAATTTTTTCAGACAAAATCATAAAGTAAACATTTGAATCGAAACCCAAATCTTATTTAGAATACACGAACGGCATTAATTCAAGTTGCACAGTCAACAGTAACTAACAACGATATGAAACACTGTCAACACATCTTCGTTGTTCAGTTTTGTGGAACGCAAAACTTCATTAGCCCACTTTTCATGATTTATCCAATGTTTATAAACTAATTTAATCTGTATACAGTCAAGGATTCGTTCAAAGTATTGGCCGAAAAGTTTTCGTTTGATTTCGAATCACAATCATCAAGTATATTCCATCAGTTTGGCTGTGTAAAGCA
>NW_022600143.1:0-2300 GCF_009176505.1 Sitodiplosis mosellana | reverse complement strand
CCAATATTCAGCCAGTTTTTGGCGGTGAAATAAATAAATAAATAAATTGTATTTGTAATGAATATTTTGTATATTACCATAAAACTCGGAGGAAGGTACAAACCCTATTTGACTGAAACACAAACCGTATTGGGTTTTACCTATCCAATTGAAATCACCGATCTTTAAATTATCCATATACGTTTGTTTCGTTTGTTTAGGCATTTACAATTCGAGTCCCTGGAATCACCTCAAAGAGGATTAAACTCAGAGCTGTTCTCGAACATAGAAAGTTCGTTTGAAAAAAATAAATGTTCGATTTGTTCATTCATTGTTTATTTAAGAAAAGGTTCTGTTTTCAAAAATGGTGAATGAATCAATCAACATTCAGAACATAGGAAAGTATCTTGTGGCTGTAACAAAAACATTTGTTGGAAACGCTGTACCACACATGATATTCACGGAAAACCTTTGTCGTGCTACACTTCACCCAAAGGAAATATAGCCCAATTTTATCAATGTTCTGGGACCAGTGACTGCTCAATTTGCTAGGATTGTATTGAGCCTTGTCATCAATAATATTCGAATTTAAGTAATGTATTGTATTTTGTTGTTATAGTTTAACAAACAATTGACACAGTCGCTACTTACCAGAAAAATCGTTTGGTGATTAAAAATTTGTAAATTTATGGAACGAGAATGGAGAAATTCCAAGTCCAAATTTTAAACCCTCGAATGAATACAATATTTAAAAAAAAGTTAAAATAAATAATTAACAACAAATTTATGCAAATAATTAAGTTACCATAATCTTTAATAATGTTTTGTTTGCATTTAATGTTTAGATAAATTGAATAAACTACCTAAGGCAGCAAGTAAATGAATAAATGAATATTTTTTTTTTACCAAATTTAAAAAAAGAATAAATATAACATGCACATTTCATACGGTTTCATTTCCATTCGCAAATATAATCATGAACACAAATTAAGTAAAGCATGTCGAAAACAAAAATAAATGCATAGCGAATCAATGCGTCAATGTGTTTTTTGAATTTGAAAAACAATTGTTAAGTCAATATCATATCGAATGAAAGAGAGAGAGAATCATTGATGTTTCTTCGTTGACAATTTAAGCATGAACATTGAAAACTAATGTGAGTATAGCTTGACTTATGAATTTTAAGAGTTGGTTTTTTTTCATATATGATACCTAATTATATGTAGTAATGGTTAATTTTTTTGACACACACACTTCACTCACACACTATGGAATGTATGTGCAAGTCCGTTGCCATATTAGTAACGGTTGATGTAGCTCAATACATGGCAAGGATAGTCATGAGTTATTGAATATATGCTTTGAACGAGTGAGTGAGTGAAATCAAAAAGTTTCATACACACATGCCAATGTTTATGTGATATAAAAAAAAAAGTCGATTTTTATGAAAAATCGACCCCCTAAAATTTCACACCAAACGCGATTTCTCAAAAATCTGCCCGACAATCTTTTACCAAAAACTGAGCGTTTGTAGCCGGCTACCATACCAACAAAATGGCATATGCCACATATCCGGGAAAATTCGTATTTCGAAGTTCTGGGCATAGGCAATTCATCAATGAACGGAATTTGTACGAAGAGTCGCATTCTACGATGAAATTGCTGCCAAAAATACGCATCTACTGGCTGGAAAAGGCTCACGAAAGACCATATCCGCTCAATTTTCGACGAGTAATCGATTAAAAGTGGTCACAATGCGATCTGAGGCCATTTCATGGTCGAAAAATAGGTCGGATTGAAGTTAATTTTTCAACTTGCTCTATTTTCACTGGAAATGACATTTTTGTTCGGAAAACACGTGAAATAGACCTCTGACGACATTTTGGTCTTACCCAATGAACCATTTACGTGCTTAAATGTGCCTATACATGGTATACAAATTATGCCTATTTTTTACACGTTTTAAAACAAATAAAAAAATATATAGTTAGCTTTTTGTTAAATTGTGTAAAATTTAACTAAAATTTGTATATAAAATGTATGCATGCAGTATGCACATATATTGCACACAGTTTGGACATATGTTCAAATATAAGCACAATTTTGACACATAATTTGAAATTCTCCTCTATTTAAACAAAGACGATTTACGCACACCTTATGCACGTAAATTACACACTATTTTTACATAATCTACCTATATGCAATCTTTCAAATCTATGCATAATCAGTGTGACGCTCTAGTACATATTTTCTTTCACTTGGCTCATTGGGATATTACTGTTCTTGGGGGACTCCAGGGCCCCCAAGATATTTCATAT
>NW_022600142.1:0-2662 GCF_009176505.1 Sitodiplosis mosellana | reverse complement strand
AATGTTTGTATCACTAAATCGTTTCAGGTTTGTAAGTGAATGCCCTATACACTAAATCCACTGGACATATGTTCACTTTCACTGTATGAATTAGCTTTCCTTTGTTTTTTCACCTAATTCTGGACCATATTTCGATCGATTATCAAATTATGTGAATATTTCAACTGCTTTAGTACGATTATCAAAACTTTGAAAACTTGGACTGCCTTTTTATTATAGTGGTTAATATCAAAATGTGGTAAACGCCGGAGGAGAGTTCTATTTCAATGTGCTTTATTGAGTCGAGTTCGAATGAGACTGAGTGGATGCGCATGGCATTGCGACTAATTAGGCTAATGCCGCAATTAGTCGCAATGTGAGCGCATGTATAGTCGGAGAGTACATGCATATGTGTATGATAAATACATAGGTGCATGCGCTCTCCAGCTATAATTATTATATGTTGTTTTATGAGAAAATCGTCCAAAAGTTCTTCTAATTCCGATAGTTTTTCCCTGAGCGATCTAATATTGAGTAAAATTATTCTCAATTCTTCTATTAAAATTTCTTTTTTTCTAACACCTAACTTAGGTTGGCAACCTAAGGTTAGGTGACCTAAGTTTTTGTTCGAGCGACTAGTTGAATTGCATTCAGTTGATCCCTGTTTTGTGTTTGTTGTTTGATTGCCCGTTTCTGAATTTAGTATCAGCGTCTGTTTTTCTCGTTCACGTTTTATGCTGTTTTATACACAAAATATACGTTTCATACGCCGGTATTCAAATATATGTGGAATCTTTGTATTTGTCGAATAAAGCCGTATAAATTTCATATATTGTGTATAAATACAAATTCTAAGGGATAACTGTCGGTTATGTAGAGTTTTTGACATTCATATTCCATTTATATGAATTATACGCGAAATATATGTGTTTATACAAATCTATTTGCTCCATTTGACATTTATGCACTTTATGTGGCTATTATTTACAATAATATTACTATACGTTTCAACATAAAAGCCCCTAGGGTAAGGGGGAAAGCAGTAATCTAGTACTGCATTCAATGCCGATTCAATGCTAATTTAATGCCACTAAATTCAAAACAATGCTATTCACTGCAATCCACTGCTTTCATCGGATTACTGTTTTGACAGGAGTGGATTGCAGTGAATAGCATTAATTTGAATTTAGTGGCATTGAATTGGCATTAATCGGCATTGAATCAGCATTGAATGCAGTACTAGATCACTGCTTTCCCCCTTGCCCTAGGGTGGTATGCCAGTTGTTTTGCAACCGATTGCACCGTTGCTTGATTGGATCCGGAAGCCAAAGGTGCGACGTAATCAAAGGAGAAGAATATTGGCTTGAAAAAAATATAGGCGCCTGAAAAAGCTGAATACCGTATCTTTTTTTTGCCCCTGTCATTTGATGTTAACAAAAGAACCGAATACATTTGAAAATTTGAGAAGAATTCATTTTTTTCACAGCCTTTCTGATCAAGAAAATAGTAAACAATACAGCGCCGCCTGGAGACTAAGTGCAATGTGTCATACTTTCAACGTTCGAACTAACACAGACGCATACTTGTTACAACAAACTATGTGTATGATTCTCTATTTCTCCAACCAGTCTCCAGGTGCCGCTTTATTGTTCTTGTTTAAAGTTTCATATCTGTTTGTACAGACGATCAGAGAGGCTGATTTTTCATTCACCCATGCGCAGTTATATGATTATCTGAAATAATTGCGACATATATTACAACGAGGTTTTTATACTAACTTCCCATGTGGATGGCCGCCACACAGGCAAAAATCGAAAAAAAGGGTAAAAAAAATGTCAGTTATTGTAGAGTACGTAAAGTACATCATTATAGCAAGTGTGAAACTACTTAATCTATTACTACATTTATATCACAGCGCCATTCACACACATTGTCAACTAGAATAAAACCATTGTGACATTAGCTAGTAAGAACATTGAATAAAGACCTTCTTCTGTTTCCGACACTCAACTGAGATACATCACATTGGCGACAAAAGGGCAACTCAAAGTATTACTGCGAGAAAAGAATCTCAAGATCTCAGCAAATTCACCGTAATTTTTTTACATCGAAAAAGTACTGCGAGAAAAAAATCTCAAGATCTCAGCCAATTCACCGTAAATTTTTTTTACATCGAAAAAGTAATCGTAAGAAAAACTATTTTTTTTTCTGAACATCTGTGCATTACATGAAAATCATCGACCAACGAAAAATGACGGACACGAAAATCATCACCGCATCATCGATGCCGGAGTTTAACCCGAATGAGAATTGGAATTTGTGGTTTGAACGTCTCGAATTACATTTTGTCGAAATTGAGTGCACAGACGAAAAGCAAAAAATTTCAATTTTATTGAAATTGATCGGAGCAGAAGCATATCAAATTCTGCATTGTTATGCAGTCCGAAATTACCGAGCAAAGAGAAGTACAACGATTTGTGTGCGTTGATGAAAGCGGATTACACACCGCCCGTAATTGTTTTCAACGAGCGAAGAAATTTCTACGCAGCGAAAATGGGAGCCGACGAACTTTTTCTAATTCTGTTTGTAATTCCACTTCTACGTTTAGCATTCAACCATGCGATGTGACGAATTATGACTACCCAATTTATTCAATTGAGGGCTCGGAAGGGAACGATCGCTA
>NW_022600141.1:0-3419 GCF_009176505.1 Sitodiplosis mosellana | reverse complement strand
TTCATCGGCGAAGAGTCAATACGTTGTTTTTATGCTCACGGGTTCATTTCTCGTAAGAAATTTTCAAATGGATATGTACTTATTTCTGTTAAAGGACCAAATTGGTCTACATCATCACATATGTGAATAACATTATGGATATTGCTTACAATATTATTGATTCCATAAATTTGTCCAAATTTTTCACAATATACCAAACAGAGTTTACGAGCAATTGTTTTATATTTGTTTACATAACTGCGACAAGAATATATTCTGACAGCGAGACACAAGTTCAAAAAATGAATATATTCCTGCTCCCCTAAGTAATCTTTAAAGGCGACCATTCCATAATATAATAGCACAGTACGAAATTCTGTAGCCTTCCAGTATTTTATGAACTGCAAAGTTCGAACATTGCGGTTTATATCACTTGGAAGCTCTTTATTATAAATTGAAATCTGCGCACTTAGGATTTCTTGTATCTCTTTTGACCACTTCTTCTTATATGAATCTTTCCCATGCATCCAAATATTCAACACTTTTTTCATTACGCCTTCTTCTAATAAATGAAGTGGATCCGACGTCGGGAATTGTTTGATCATATCAATCAGTGGTTCTCCATTCAGATTCTTCAAATCTTGGAGAATTGATTCTTCTCGGTGGTGTTCTTTTTGGAATCTGTTGAGGAACTGATTATTCGTGCGTTTCGGTTTGTTGAATTCCGCAAAATGCATACGCCGTGCATTCTTATCAAACACGCCAATGCAATAACATTTTTGACATCCGTATTTGCTGTTGAAATATGCTATACCTGCCCAAGTGAAATGTTACTTTAAGTATCTTATATAAAACTCAAAAGGTTTGCATAAGAGTAATTAATTAAAAGAGTAATAAAACCTTTTATAAATGATCGTGCTGGCGAGTCGCACAGGAAGCATCTAATGACTATATCAATTCTATACTCATTGATCATAACACCATTTCTAATTACAGTGTCGATGTCGCTCACAAGAGGCTGTAGGAAATCTGTTAAATCCTTTGGTTTCCCAATTCCACTCCAGATACCTATTACCATAGGCTTGACATCGGACATTCCTTCAAATTTTTTAAACGAGAATATTTGAAATAATACGTTAATGTTACATTGTTGTGGGTTTGACTCGAACATTTCCGATCGAAGTGGTCAAAATAATTTTGAAAAAACGTTTTTCAATTCAAGTAAAAAATTCAGTGGTTAAACAAACCATGTATATTTGCCAAAATCGGCCAGAATGTAACTGGAGAACTTTTAAACAACGGTAGGCCATCGACGTTGAAATTCAATTCTAAAGTTATATTCGAATTCAATTTTCCAAAAACGTTTCTCAAACAATTTCCGATTCCGTTGTACCAGTATTGTCCGCCAGCTGTATTTTCAATTTGAATAGAGCGTGGAGTTCTAAGGAGAGACCTGCTGTCACTTGGCAGGTTTCTTGAACCGAATGTAATCAAAATTTTCAGAAGTGCCGATAATGCCCTGTTTTGAATATTGTATTCAATCGCCCATGATCTTATATTATTTTTATGTAATTGTTGTTTTTCTATATTTGCTGCGAATAGCTTTTTGCTTAGCTTTTTAGTCATTAAATTCGATTGTGAATCTCTTTTCATCATTGAATTAATTCTTCGCGAAATCTTCATGCGCTCCTTTGCGCGTTCTCGAACATTTGATACCATTTTGTCGATTCATAAACCGCTGGAAAACTAAAGAACAAAATCACTTGAAAAATTATACTAATGGTTTTCTATAGAAATTCACACAATTTTATTCAATACAATTTAGTAAATCTTGTTTCGAAGCAGATATCTGCATCATTAAATCCGAATTTGGAAATTTTAACATTTTTATTTCAACTGAAGAATCAGTTAAGAAAGCTGAATCGATTACGAGACTATGCTCAAAAATCGTGGCATGCCACAAACCAATTCAGCTTCTTCAACAGATTTTCTAAATTTAGGAGTGTCGCGCGACTCGCGACCTAAAAGGAGCCGTATAACTTCTTCAGACTCACTAAATCGTGTAATTTCATTTAAACTCACAAAGCCGACTTTTTCGTGCGGTTCGGCTCCAAAAAACTCTACTTTTACTCTACTATTCATCAATTCTATGACGACGGCTGGCCAGGCCGGATATCCTTTTAATTTGGCCATTACAATATCATTTACACAAATTTTAGACCCATTTCGTTTATGATTATTTTTACATAAACGCCATGCATCTTCTGTCATTTTGTAAATAGTTTTAGATTGCGACCTAACTAGCTTTGAACATGTTTTTTTTTTCGAAATACTATTATCATCAATAATGTTGGCCTTATTTGATTTGGGTCTCAAATTACGAGTCGGCTTGTCTTCAAGTGGATTTCGGTCTTCGATATCATTGATTGATATATCCTGAACGACAACCAATCCTTCTGAAGACAATTTCAAATGTACATTGAAACTGTTATCTATGGCCGTAGAACGAACATTGTGAATTCGCATTTCATTTCGATGAATATGAATGTCAAGATTGTGTGTGATGTCATCGTTTCCTCTCACATATTGCTTTATTTTGGCTGGGTCCAGTCGTTCAAGTATAATGGAAAAACTTTTCAGCTTCGATGTTTTGTCTGATTTCAGAATAAGCTTGGAACGCTTCGCAATTTTAGCCTTTGCCATTTGCAATTAGTAAAATCTCACGGCAAAAAACTATGAATCAAAACAAAACAATCAATCATTCACATTCGTGCAGGTCTACTCAAAACATATCTTCTTCAAACTAATCAAACTAGTCCAAAATATGCAAATACAAGCAAATCAATAAAATGTATTGCATAAAATTGTGTTTTTTTGCACATGATGAATGCACTTACCGAATTCAAAGATAGCTATCCAATTTCCACAGCAAAACAATTGCAAAAAGAACCAGTGCAAACAGTCGTTTGTCTTCCACTCTCTTTAGTCGATCGTGTCTTTCGGTAATAGTTGCAAGCCGTTTTGGCGTACGCCAACGGTTGCTCAAATTCAACATTCACGCCGCAAGCCATGAATACAATAACATTCGTGGCTAAATCAAATTCTTCTTTCATTTTTGGCGTTCCCAAATCAATCAATCCGATAAACTTGTTTGTAGCCCGGCACCACATAAGGAATCTTTGAATATGCATTTCGTCGAAAGAAAGCGAAACCACCAATTGTTGACCATTCTCCTTCATTTCCATGGCTTTCTTTCTCAGTGCTCCTATGGAATGCTTCCCAATCCCAGATCTAGCATCCAGATCACTATTCCTGTACCATTGGCGGATCGTTTGTGGATGCGGCAAATGCTTTTGGAACTTTTCTCTAATGTATCTATATGTTCGTGGGCTAATATTAAAGATTGACATGCAAAATTTCCTGACGATCGGTGAATAAGA
>NW_022600140.1:10127-110559 GCF_009176505.1 Sitodiplosis mosellana | reverse complement strand
TGATGCAAAAGTGCTTGGTTTTTGGTCCTCTAAAACAAGCAATTGGAGTTTCTCATGTGCAGAAAAAAAGTTGAAATTTGTTACACGGTGTTATTGTTTGATGAATGCGATTTAAATGAAAAACAAACAAGATTTGTTTACCTTGCAATCCTTTGGATTTTATCATCAGTATTTTTGGCGAGTTCTTGAACTTTACCATCTAGTTTACACGTTGCTTTGAGTACATATTTTCTGAAACTCTTTTTATTTCTATTGATTTGCTGTTCGATGTGATTGAAGAATGGACCACAGTAACATGTATTTCCGATACCTACTGGCCCCTTGCGAATGTTGCCTGCCTGATAACCGTAAATAATAAGACGAAATAAAAATTAAATACAAAAAATCGCTTCTTTCTTATACTCACCAAGTCTAAGTAATATTGCTCCCCACATTTGAGCGGTTCCTTTGGAAATGTTTCCAGTTTTGGTTGTGGGAATGATCGTGGATCTGGGAAATAGTGACATCCATACGGCGACCATACTTTCGAATCGTCGGCATTCGATTCATGTTGACATCGATCATTTATACATTTTGTTGGTCTTATTTTATTGCTATCTAACATGTTATTCTGTCCATTACCTGGACTACTTTGTTGCTGATTGCGCTTGATCGATCTTCCATCGACATCGTCATTTACAAATTTGTTCATTGTTGGCGGCAAATTTAGTATTTCAATTATTGATTTCAAATTCTTTCTGATCGCAATATCGCGTGGGGTTTCACCTTGAGCATTCCTTAATAGCACCGCACTCGTTCCACACACTTCATATAGAATGCGCGTAAGTTTTCGACGGCCCATCGCACATGCAATATGCAATGGAGTGTCATAATTCAAGTTAACGCACACTGGATCACATTTTGCTGATATGAGAATTCTCGTCGCACCTGCATGGCCGTAACGGCATGACGTATGTAATGGAGTATCACCGTACTGCAACAAGAGTCGAGAATTAATTGATTTAATCGTTTCAAGTGATTTCCATCATAAACACAAACTAATTATAACCAGTCTTTGATTTTTAGCTTGATTCATCCGTTTTATAAGTCATCTGTGATTTTTTTTTTCAACATCATTGGAAAAAATTGTCAACCGCGTCACAAAATCAAAATATCCTAATCTAGGTTGGCTGAAAGTTCAGTGCCGTCTTTCGACTTCCTGGGGCCTTTGAAGTTTTAGGCATATATCCTAATATATGCTGATAAAAAAAAGACTGACCATAATTTAATAATTATAGCTTACATTATTCTTAACATCAGGATCGGCACCAGCCAATAGAATTTCGCGGCAGCTTTGATTATGACCATTTTGTGCGGCCAAGTGGAGGCTTGAAAAGCCACCAGCATTCGGTGTATTTAAATATGTTTGGTTTTTCCATTCGTCTTCCACATGTTTAACACTTTTTGCTTTCTTTCCGAATTTCTTGTTGGAAGAATGTGATGTTTGCTGCAGTGTACAGAGGAGCTTTACACATCGACTGTATCCTCGCCATGCGGCTTCATGTAAAGCTGTATTTCCATGCTAACGAAAAAAATGAACGTTTAAAAAATGAATGTTTAAAAAAGATCCATTTAAAAATTTTGAGTATTCTTTTTTTTGTGATCAAAATTTCCTACTTTATTGTCTTTGGCAAAACGATCGGTGCCATTTATGAGTAAGACTTCCACCGCACGATCGTCACCAGCAATTGTAGCCTGATGCAATGGCAGGTATGATGGCTCAGATTTGAAAATGTTGTCTTCTTCGTGATTTCTCTTCTGCGAAGAGCTCTTCAGCATTTCTGTAATTGAAATAACCAATTAAAATTAATTAGTTGAAAATGATTGAAGCGTTTTAGATTCAAAGCAATCATTTGAGGATTTGTTCTAAATTGTGTCTTGAAAAAGGTTTTACAATAGTAATAACACACAAATTAAAATGCCTACACACCGTGTTTATCTCTTAACGACTGAGTGAAGTTCAGTTTGGTATTATTCTGAAGCGGATCACCAAATCCGTAATTACGGTAAATATATTAAATGATCATTTATGTAGTCGATACAATTTCCTTTCATTTCAACTGATCTTTCTCAACCTGTCTCCCCCTTTTCATTATTGTTATCAACATGGCACGTCATTCCATGTAAGTCTTTCCGTGTCTACATTGCAGTACAATCAAAATGGGGCAAACCGATTAAGTTTGCTGATCTCAGTAAGCGTTCTGCTAATTTTTGCATTTTTCATACATTAACAACCAGCTACAACAAACCGATTAAAACTGTATACAGAACAGTGCCGTCTTAGCATTTTCGGGGGCCCTGAGGAAAAATTGTTCCGGGGCCCAATTTTTTTTCTCTCGATATCACAAGTTTTAAAATTTTGAATATTGTGACAATTTCGATTGATTCAAATACATGTAATTCGTGAAAAAAATGACTGACTGACTGACTGTAACTTCAGTTGACTTTCGTTGATTGAATTTATAGTTTTGTACTATGAAAATCACTTGTAAATTCAAATGATTTCAGTTAACGATGATAGACTTACACTACACATCGTACTCAAATGTCAATCAAAGTAAGTCATTTTTGTCCAAAATCAGTTAACTGACTGGTCAGTTACAATATTTATACACGAGTATTCATTTATATTTTGTATATTGGTCAAAATTGCTGGTCATGAGCGTTCATATTTAACGAATGAATATGAATGGCTGATAATGAAAAGAACACATAGATTGAGAATGTATTTAAATAAAACATCATCTAAAATCAATTTTGAAGGGAAACAAACAAACTTCGTTCGTCAATTTGTTTTTTTTTTCTATGCAGTTTTTCTTGAAATTTCAATGGCCCCTTAAGCAGCTCGAAGCCCCTAAAATTGCGAAGCCCTGAGGCGATTGCCTCATTCGCCTCCAGGCTAAGACGGCGCTGATACAGAAGACTTGTACCAAAACTATGTTTTTTTACTCACTTTTTCTTATTATTCCTTGTAGTCTTTCTTCTTATCGTTTTGTAGCTGCTGTTCACAGTTGAAATGAAATTTTTGAGGTATCAACGTTATTGAATCGAAATTTTTGGGTATGCGGAAAAAATATATAAATCGATAGCATCTTTTTGTTTCCGAAAATTCGATAAAAAATCAACTATAAATCACTATAGCTAAACGGTCATGAATGTTGAATGAGTCTGTTTATATGCGTCGATCACTATGCAATCGATTGATAAACTAAAGCACTCGAACAATCCATACAAAAATACCACCACTGTGTTGAAATTGCCACAGCCACATCAGAAAAAAAACTCTGAGAATGAAAATGCACACACGGCACGTCAAGAGTGTGATTAAGAAAGAATGAGAAACAAAAACGCAAATACTGGTGAAGAAAAAAAAGAGAATCAATAACATTAGCAACAGCGGTAACTATCAAATAATAATAGCATAATGAGAAGAACAGCGATGCGCACCAGAGTACAATTGATTTGGCTGTCTTTATTCAACGTCTTTTACACAAATGACTGGTTTGGTAAATATAAGCGTTCTAAAGCAATACGAAAACTTAAATATCTTGTGTACGCGTTATCCGCAAAAATCGACGAAAATTACTTTTTGTGTACGGACGCACGCTAGCCCATTCGACAAACAGAACAAACAACCAAGTCACGAAGAAAGAAACTAAATGAAAACTTTTGAGGAATAAAGAGATCGCGAAGAATGGGACGGAAAGATCTCACCGCAAGCGTACTCAGCAAGAAGGACAGACAGAGTAAACCGATCACATTTCAATGCGCAGCGAAATAATAACAGCCGTAGAAAGAAGTGGAACAGAAACAGCAACAATACATAACATTGTGCAGACGTAAGACATAGGTAAACGATACAGCGGAGCGAAACCGATGCGAGCTCATGCGCACCTTCTTTTTTTCTGTTTTTGGTTTCAGGTTCATACGCTCTGCGTGTGCGCGTACGATATACGAGATGTGTTGACTTATTCACATCCAAATAATGCGAATTATCGTTGTGCGTATCTTTGGTTTTTTTATTTCATTGGTTGTATTTTTCCATTCTTTCGCTTCATTCTGTCCTCTCCGTTGCCAATTTGTATTTTTCCTATTGTTTCACGTCAAACAACGATGTAAATGAAACATCAAAAACAGAGCACACTTGTTTTATTGAATATCTTGAACCATTGACTGTGCCTGGTATTATTGACAGGCAACAAGAATCTTCTTCGATATTTCAATATGAAAAAAGTTTGGAATCTAATTCGATTCAATTGTTGGATGACTTCGAACTTTTTTCCCATCTTCTCATTAAATTGATAAAGTTGTCTGAATAATGATTCCACAAATGAAAGAATAATCCTTCAAATTGATCACATTGCATTTGGAGAGTGTTTTACGATTAATAATATTTCATATGATTTGTTAAAATTGAGGTGACTCAACTGAAAAAAAAACCGAATTGCTTGCATAGATTTGGCCATTTGAATTTGTCATAATCGTATTGTGAACGAGGTATTATGTGTTCTGTCAGCAGTCATTGTGCTGTATTTACATTAGAACCGGTTTACCGTGTACATTGACGTCGTGCCTATATGAATTTGAGCGAAAATATGCAAATACAATCTCGTGTTTGTTTATAAGCCAAAATTAAAATATTTTCTATTAAACATATAATTTTTCTGCGATTTGTGTTTTGTTACTAACACCATTCTAATGAATAAGTTAATCCATACAACAGCAATTATTAAAATAAAACAGCAATTATTAATTGAAGCTTATGTCAAAAAAAACACGTGCTTTAATAAAAATAATGTCGACCAAAGTTATATCAAACAATTCAAATAGCGGGAACATACCAGTTCAGGATGACCCACCATTAAAATATAAAGTGATATCAAAATGCAGTACGACCAAAGCAAGAGTTGGCGTGATGACTCTGCGACATGGTGATGTTGACACCCCAGTTTTTATGCCAGTCGGTACACAGGTTCGTTTGAGGTGCATCTTTATTGTTTTTGCACATTAAACTAAACGGTTTCTTTTTCATTTTAGGGTACTTTAAAGGGAATATTGCCTGATCAACTGTACAATTTAGATTGTAGAATCATTTTGGCAAACACGTATCACTTGGGCGCACGGCCGGTAATTTTATTTTTTTAGTTTTAACATTTTTCTAAATGTAAATAAATCCTGCAGGGAATCGAAATTCTCAATGCAATTGGTGGATTGCACAATTTCATGGGATGGAATCGAAATTTGTTAACGGATTCGGGCGGTTTTCAAATGGTTTCTCTATTGGAGTTAGCTGAAATTGATGAACATGGTGTGAATTTTAAATCGCCATACGATTTGACACAGTGCATGTTGACTCCCGAACGTTCTACTGAAATTCAGAATTCTATCGGAGCTGATATCATGATGCAATTGGACGATGTGGTGAAGACAACATTGACCGGGCCAAGGGTTGAAGAAGCGACGCACAGGTCCGAATGGAATATTTCTAGTATAATATCTATCAATCATTAAATCAAATGTGTGTTTTCTTAATGTTAGAACGGTTCGTTGGCTGGATAGATGCATTGAAGCACATCAACGAGATGACGAGCAGAGTATCTTTCCGATTGTTCAGGGTGGTCTTGATGAAAAGTTGCGGGAAAAGTGCGCCGAAGAACTAATGAAACGAAAAGTAAGGGGCTTTGCTGTTGGGGGTCTGAGTGGTGGCGAATGTAAGGACGATTTTTGTCGAACTGTAAACAAATGCACCGACTTACTGCCGGATGAAAAGCCTAGATATTTGATGGGTGTTGGTTTCTCTGCTGATTTGGTCGTTTGTGTGGCACTAGGAATTGATATGTTTGACTGTGTTTTCCCGACAAGAACAGCGGTGCGTAGCAAAAAAAACAAGAAATATGAATTTAATATTCATAAATCACACCGATTTTTATTCGATTTACTCCTTATCTGAGCAGAGATTTGGGGTGGCCTTAGTTCGTGATGGTCAACTGAAATTGAATCAACCACAATTCAAAAAGGACTTACGGCCAATTGACGAGAGCTGTGATTGCAGCACTTGCAAGCGTTACACACGATCATATTTAAATCATGTCGTACGATTTGAATCAGTTGCTGCTACCCTTGTAACGGTTCATAATGTTGCATATCAGGTAAATTGATTAAAAAGGGGAAATTTACAGTAAAATAATGCAACATCCAATAAAACTAACGTCAAATTTTCATTTTCCACGACAGTTGCGATTGATGCGAGATATACGTGAAAGCATAATTGAAGACCGTTTTCCAGAGTTTGTCAAAACGTTTATGGCCCAATATTTCCATGAAAAAAACGTACCGGAATGGATTATTGGTGCACTAGCAAAAGTAAACATTCAACTATAACTGTTGAAATGAACTTACCCAGTTTAAAATTGCATTGTACTTTGTTTAGTGTAACTGATTTCACAATTATTGAAATAAAACAAATTTGACACAACAAATTATCAGATTTCTCGATAGGGACTGTGATCGTTTTGACTGAAGCAAAGTAGTTTGTTGTTGCACCTGCTAGTGTGTACGTGTGAATGCGGTCTCTACTATCAAAGCCATTCGTTACCATAGATACCTTATATTTGAATGAATTCACAAACAAATTGTGGTCAAAACGATTTTCCTTTGTGTATTTCTCATTGCGGAGGAAAAATGATAACACATTTCGATTAATTTCAATTAATTGAAATACATTCAATTTGCAAAGTTGTTGTGAGCATAACAAGTCTGAAAAATGTCGAGCGGAAAGGCAAGAAACTTTATTCCTTAATTATTAGACACATCCTTACCGAAATTGTATTGTAATGTTATATATATAAAAAATATGTATAGATGTTATTTCGTTTAGATTTTCCACATGGACCAGGGAAGGTTCATTTTACATTTCAAACGGGTAGTTCAGGCAATCATCTAGTCACTACCGGTTCAGATGGAACGGTTGCAGTTTACAATCGTCAAGGGCATCTACAAGATCGAATTGTGTTACAAGCGTAAGCTACTGCGCATCATCACCTGACATTTTAGATTATTGATAAATTCAATATACTTTTCCACATTTAACAGACTGTGTACTGGTTTGGCTTGGGATCCAGAGGGCGATATACTAAGTATCATTACGAATAGTTCTTCTCAGGTAATTGGAATGATTCGATCAGATTTGATTTCAAAAATTAGATTTCACTCATCTTAATCAAATTGTATTTGTCGTCCTTAATCCAAACAAAAAGTTTCCTATCTTTATCAAATTTGATAAGCTAAACGAAGTAGGTTCCATTTTCTGTTTGCCGAATTCATCATTGTTGTGCCTGTTCTCGGTTCATGAGCAATTCCATCTTCATCCAATTTTCACTTTTTATCCCTGATCTTTCTTCGTCAGCATTTCCATCTTCATTCGATCACTTTTTTTGTACATGTTCATAAATTGCCAGCACATATGTTTGGTACAGTAATATTTAAATTCCTGTACTCTACCTACATCTATATAGACTATAGAATATAGATAGCCATCGATATCTGGTATCGATGATGTCTGGGAGACTAAAACCTCAACCAACTCCAAATAACATACTGTTATATAAATTCTTTTGAAAAATAAAACATAAATTGCGGCTCTATTGATATTAATGAATGTTGAAGTTGACTCGGAATCGAGTTGGATACACGAGGTGTTGACGTGTGAACGCATCATGCAGCCGATGTCCAAAGAGTTCGCAATGCCCTGAAACAAAGAGAAAAAAACACACACACATTACTATTGCATCAATTTCAATTCAATGAATAACATACCTCTGTACAAGATCAATTTTGCAGCCGAAATGTCACGTTGCCAAACTGTCTTCAGTACTGGAGACTCGTCAACGGGGTCTTCGGGCACAAATTCATCTGTATACTCGATGATACCGAGTTCAGCTTCGTGAATGATTACACCACTGCGCTCTTCAACATTGTCATCCATACCGTTTGCCGCGTTTTGTTGCCA
Source organism: Sitodiplosis mosellana (assembly GCF_009176505.1). NCBI lineage: Eukaryota > Metazoa > Arthropoda > Insecta > Diptera > Cecidomyiidae > Sitodiplosis > Sitodiplosis mosellana. The sequence continues at coordinate 102,512 of NW_022600140.1, read as the reverse complement.
GTTTTTACGGTAGCAAATCAGCTTGAACACAAAACCACGGGGTTGATTTGGATTCTGCACTGCTGCTTGTTGCATCGCTCGTCGCTCTGATCGCAACTTCCGCTTGCTCTTTGGCGCTACAATTTTCTCTGGTAGCTTCATTTCATCCGGCCAATCATCTTGATCGGGCATACACCATTCACACACCTTGACACGATCGTTCAATGTACTCAATGGAAACGGTTCGAAACATCTGGCACACAATCGTGATGATCTGGCTTCGTTCACAAATCGTATGACATTGCCTTCCATTTTCTTGAAACTCTTCACCAATTTCCGCACGCCCGGGCATCGAACATGTTTCTTGAACTTAATCGGTGAATTTGCAGGTGGTTGGGAAGCTCCAATGTTAATGATGCATCGTTTGCGATTTGTCTGTTGAGTAACAACAAAAACATTCAATTTTTTCAAAAGAAACAAAAATTCAATCGTAAATTCTTACCAGCATTGCGGCCACCTTGTCACTGATCCGATTGGACTCGATGTAATGATCAAAACTTAGACGTGTGTACTATTTGGTTGTGTGCACTGCAATGGCTTTCTTCATGATGGTCAATTGATGCCGTATGTAGTCACGCCAATTGCTTCCTTTTGGTGATGGCGTTCGGTCATATCGCGCTCGGTTGTTTCGATCACTCTCTTCGAACTGCATAAGGCACGAGTCCATCGCTCTCTCTTTTCCTTACGCACTCCTTCTTATACTTTGGCATTTTAGGTATCTTATTAGTGGTTTTATTACTTATTATTCTAATAAGATGAACCTATATTATTACTCATTACTTTTTTGCACTAGTAATATATCTAGTGAGTATAGTTATTAGAATGTTATTGGTCGAATGAGTAATAAGATGCATGGTATCTTATTAGTATAGTTATCAGATGAAATATATTTGAGTAATGAGATGGTGATGTTATTAGTCTGGAACCAAATTTTTCCCATTGATAACAAACTGATAAGGAGTGCGAATTTCGATGTGGCGGTAATATCAATGGATTGAGCACACCAATGGATCGATAACAATTCAAATGACTTACCCTTTTTCCCTTTTGCTGGCTGTTCAATATGAATTTAGTCGAACGAAGCAAAGTTTCATATTTCATGACATGGTGAAATTGTGAACGGCGGTTTGTTTATAATAACAAACTTCAAAATGAACCAAAACTAATAGCGGGAATATGCACGACATTAGTTTTGCCTGCCATCTCTGGACAATTTAAAACGTAATCGTTGAAAATCAGAAGAAATGAATTTGAAAATATACTCTCACCATTTAGTTCATTCTCTTTGGATCAATACATGAACATAAACATGAACAATTTAAATCATAGAATTTTATGCTATTTTTGTGAACACTATTAATTGATACAGAATTCTTTTCTCTTTAATTTAAAATCTAACATTTTCTCGTTCCCAATATTCATACAGTTGATTAACACTGAAATTTGAGACGATTTTGACGGAAAAAAAGACTAAAAACGTTACATCTTTTAACGTTAAAAATGACCAAATTGCGTTACATGAATGTTTCTTGGGTGTCAAATTGATGATTTTTGGTTTTCTTCTTGAATTGATTGTAGATAATCCTTTGGGATATAAATACGCGTCAGAAACATATTGTGGATACTGGACTTAGAGACTCATTGTCATGTATTTTATGGTCGAAATCGACACAAATATTAGCTGTAGCTTCAACTCGAGGGAATTTGGCCATTTATAACCATCAAACGACAAAGTAAATTACACAATTTTTGTATTATTGCAAAAAAAGAGTAATAAATATTATATAATTTATAACATTATCAAATTTCTGTAGACGAACACCGATCTTGGGAAAGCATTCAAAACGTATAACATGTAGTGCATGGTCAAAAGATAATATTTTAGCATTAGGCTCGGAGGATAAAACATTTTCGTTGAGCTCGGAAGATGGAGATTCATTGAGAGTTATACAATTGAGAGACGTTCCGAGTGATATGTGCTTTGCTGAAATAAAAACAGACGAACGTGTGCCCGGTGAAAATACGGTAAATTCAAGTGATTTTGATGTCTAATTTAACTAAATTGTCGGTAAGCGTAAAATTTATATTTGCTCAACATTTAGATCAGTATGATAATTGGCAAGAAGACGCTCTACTTGTACCATTTGCCTGAACCAGATTCGCCGGCTGAGCTGGGTTTTCAGAATAAATATGGAAATTTATTACAACACAAGTGGTTTGGCGATGGATACATTCTATTGGGGTTTTCACAAGGAAATGTCGTGGCAATATCAACACATCCTAAAGAAGTTGGACAAGAATTATGGCAAATTCGAAACCACCGCGATTTTTTGAGTGCGATTGCCGTCTCGAAGGCATTAGAACAGATTGCTTCGTGTGGTGATGACAAGTATGGGACATTATTTATTACAATCAATATCTGAATTTCAACGAAATATTTCGTTATGCTCTTCTTTTTTATAGAATCAAAATTCATGCCATTAGTAACTTACAAGAGACTGTGAGTATTCTCACCGTTCCCGATCAGTCTGGCATCAAAGCAATGGATTGGAGCGTTGATGGACAATTAATTGCAACATCGACCACGCAAGGGTCTGTGTATATTTTCGTCACAAAAATGTCCATTTTAAGCGCCGTTTCCTTCCCACGCATCGCGATTCTCAGTAGCTTAGCTGAGGTCAGCATTTACAATTACACATTGGATAAAATCAAAACTCCGCATGTTGTTATGCCGCTAGAGATTGAACCTTCGGTCATTGCAGTTGGTCCATTTCATTTCGCGTGTGGCATGAACAATCATGCCTGGTTCTATGATCTTAGTCACCCTACTGACGATATGCCAATGCCGCTTGGCGATAGAGAATACATTGCTGAAATCAACGATCTCAAATTGAATGCCAAATACTGTGCCGCACTTATTGGTGGCAGAGTTTCACTACACCCAGTGAGTAAACTATCACAATGTAGTCGAGCATTAAATTAATTTTTGTTACAACCAAGTGTAATTGCTGTATTCATGCTTAACAAAAAAAAACAGATTTCATCAATTACCACCGTACTGAAAGATCAACAAGCAAGAATGTTCCCTGAAAATACCCATGGCATGCAGGAATCTGTGATAACTTCAATTTTATTGACCTCCGAATTTTTAATATTCTCCAATGACGTGCGTATATATAATATATGTATATATGAATGGTTTGGAGCGAAAATGTAATACAGAAAAGTTGAGCGGAAAAATGTCAAATGAAAAGGGATAGCTATATAGTTCACTATAGTTTACTATACAGTTTACTATATAGCTATCCCTTTTCCGCTCATTCATCATCGACATTTTTCCGCTCAACTTTTCTGTATTACATTTTCGCTCCAAACCATTAATATTTGCATTGTTCAAAAGGTCGGCATTATTTCCCTTTTTTCTATAACAGCTCGGTCATTTGGTTTTCTTTTCGCTGGAATTCTGGACAAACGTAGTTACATATCGTCATACAGTGGGTATTCGAAGCATACATTCTGACTCTGATGGAACCAAAATTGCATTTATGGATGATCATAATCAGGGATACATTTACTGTCCGGTAACAGTATATTTATTATAACCAATTTAGATTCATTGCTGAATATTGACTAATTAAATCGATTTTAGTCGGATGAAGATGCAGTTATGATACCAAATTTTCCAAAAAATTGCACCAAAATTCTATGGGACTCGATGCCAAGTCGCACATTTGTGGTTTTTGAGAGCAAATTGTGTACAACATACATCTATTCCAAATACTCAATAAGTAGTAAGTATCCTTCCCTTAATAAGTAGTAAGTATCCTATGTATTTGGAAGAAAATACTTGAATATCGATTTTAAATTTAGATAAACACGTAATGAAAATTAGTGAAACGTCTGTGTTGTCGAATCAAACGCCACTAATACTATACGATAGTGAATTGTGCCTAGCAACGAGTGATGGTAGTCTGTCAACAGTTGTATTGACTTCGCACTTGAATTTGCCTTCGATCGAAACGAAAGATCAACTCAAAACATTCATTGATATGCGAAGATTTGATGATGCCTGGCATTTATGCAAAACAATGAATAAGCCCGAAGTATGGCTTGAGCTTGGAAAGGCTGCAATTGCAGAGCTTGACATCAATTTTGGTAAGGCTAAACACAAACCAAATTCTTTTTTGAATGTTACTATCAAATCATTGTAATCTTGTAGCAATCAGAGTGTTTCGTCAAATTGGAAATGCGGCTACTGTATACGCTCTGAAGAATATATCTTCAATTGAAGATATAAACTTCATGTCTGGATTTTGTGCTCTGTTGCTCGGTGAAACTGATAAAGCCAAAACCTTCTTTGCAAAAAGTATAAATCCCGTGGAGGCGCTAGATGTATGTCGTGATCTACTACAATGGGAACAAGCGATTGCACTTGCTGACACATTGGCTCCCGATCAAATTCCACTTATAGCTAGAGAATATGCCCATCAACTTGAATTCACGTTGGTTCATAGGAAGCGTTTGTGACTTTGGATACAAAAGTATCTTACCTTTGCCATTTCTTTTTTCATTTGCAGTAATCGATATGTAGAAGCATTGGCAAATTATGAGAAAGGTATGGACAAGATTACACTGAACCGAATACAATTGAACGAAACAGCTTTGGAAGAACACAAACAAATGTGTGAATTTGGTATTGCACGTACAAACATTAAACTGGGCAATTTCAAGAAAGGGGTTTGGAAACTCACTTTTTTTTAATCACATGAGTCATCAATGGTAATTTTCACACGCTTCTTCTACAGATTGGTCTTGCGACGGAGTTAAAAGATAAAAAACTGTTCGAAGATTGCGCTGAAGCTCTAACCATCATGAATGAAACAGTTGAAGCGGCACGAATGTTTGAATTGGCTGAAAATTGGGATCAGGCGTGTCAGCTTTATGTTCAGCTAAAGGCGTGGCAAAAAGTTCACTCGATTTTGCCACATGTTACGAACTCCAAAATGCATGCCGTTTATGCAAGATCATGCGAAGCCGAAGAAAACTTCAATGAAGCCATTGAATATTATCGTAATGCAGGAGATTTGGATAGTGTGGTGCGAATTTATGTGGAAAAATTAGCGGATCCGCATAGTGCAGCTGAAATTGTTGTTGAAACACGATCACTCGAAGGGTCAAAGCTATTGGCGCATTTCTATCAAAATGTTGGAGATCACGAGCAGGCCTTACGATTCTTAATTCTTTGCGGTTCACTTCAACCAGCGTTCATACTGGCAAAAAAGCACAACAAAATAAGACAGTACGCTGAACTGCTTGAACACGCAGACACCGCCAGCCCCAGCCACTTCTTAAGTATTGCTGAGTATTTTGAAAATGAAAAATACACCCTTTTGGCCGGAAAATACTACTACTTTGCTAAAGAATATGCTAAGGTACTGATATTTCTAATGGATTTATTGTCTTTTTTGAATCCATATACCATTTGTTAATTATAGGCCCTAAAACATCTACTAAAAGCATCAACATTTAGTATGGACGAGAGCACAGCTCTTGTATTGGCTGTTGATTGTGCTGCTTCATCAAACGACGACAAAATTGCCAATCAATTGATTGAATTTCTACTTGGAGAACGTGATGGATCACCAAAAGACCCAAAATACCTATTTGGTTTGTACATGGCGCGAAAGCAATTTAAAGAAGCCGCAAAAACGGCTGTCATTATCAGCAATCAAGAACAAATAGCAGGGAATTATCGAAATGCGCACGATCTTCTTTTTTCCATGTACCAAGTAAGTATATTACATTTAAATAACCACCCATAGATTCTATAGTATAGAACTGCAATGATTGTTTTGGGATTCTGTAGGAATTACGTAAAAATAACCTATCTATTAGTGCTGTGATGGTGGGGAATTTAGCTCTACTTCATCGTTATACATTGGTTCGAACTCATGTTAAAATTGGGGATCATAATCAAGCTGCTAAACTGTTAATTCAAGTTGCTGCAAATATTTCACGGTTTCCCGCGCGTAAGCACAATTTCACATCGTCTCTTATAGATATAAAACTCTTGAAAATTGATGTTGGTAATTTATTTTAAAAAAACAGATACAGTTCCGATATTAACGTCGACTGTAATCGAATGTCATCGGGTAGGATTCCAGAAAGCGGCCTTTTCCTATGCCTCAATGCTAATGCGATCTGAATTTCGTGGCCAAATCGATCAAAAATACGCAAAGAAAATCGAAGCAATTGTAAGAAAAGCTCCCAATGGTATAAAGGAAACTGAAGATGAATATCAAGATGAAGTGCAAGCTTGTCCAATTTGTGACTGCCGTTTACAGATCATGGAACTTACATGTCATCAGTGTAAAACGAATTTACCAATGTGCATTGCAACTGTAAGAATATTTATAGTTTGATTTTGATTGCATTCATACATTTCCCACCATACTTCGCAGGGTCAACATATCGTAAAAGAAGATGTCGTCGCCTGTCCTGCCTGTGATTTTCTATGCTTCAAATCACAAATGACAAAGTATAGATTTATTTCATGTTTGTTAGGAAAATTGGATTAATTGATTTTACTGTCTCTTTCCATAACAGAATTTTAAATGCAACCAATCAATGTCCCATGTGCAGTGAAATTATTGATTCAAACCAATTAAACGAAGTGACAAATATTGCGGATTATCTGAATATATCCTAGGGCTCTTTATTGAATAATGAACAATATTTTTCTTTAATTTTTATTCAATAATACGTTTTGAGGAAAGCACATACTCATCTAAGCAAATTTTGTTTTTGGTTTGGAAATTTAATTGTTGTTTGATTAGCTGAATCTTAACGGAAATGTGTGACTTGATTTAATAAAACGTGTATTTTTGTTTTCAAAACGATTATCGTCAAATGTAGAAGAAATGGGTCATTTCAAGTTCATTCTTTCAACCTTTTGCCTGTTTACGTCACGATGAACAATTTTGGGCACAACAAAAACACATTATTTTCGATCACAAATTAAATTGATCTGTGATTATAAAGATTTATTTTAGTTAATTATTATTTAATTTTTTTTTTCTTTAAATCGCTCAGATAAAATAGTTCGTTAAATTAATCATTACATAATAATAAATTACGGTCATTCAAGAAGGGAATTTCGTTTAATTTTGAAATGAAATTTTATTGTTCTTTGTTTTCATAACGAATAAGAAAATGATCGAGTGGAAAAAATGGAATAATGTCTATTGAACAGATTAAAAACACACAGAATAAAAAATAAAGAGTTAACCAATCATCAGCGTTATGTTTTCAGTTGCATTTCAGGAGTGTGGTGATCAATTTTATCTCTGGTAGTTTAATTTATTTTAATTAATAATCTTTCGTGTTTTTCCACCCTCTGTTGGCAATTTCTATACATTGGTTTGATTGAATTCTGTTTATTTTGCCTAATTTACATTTAAAAATAACAAATAGGGGAAGGTGGGGAAATTCGGAACACACATCGAAATAATTCAAAAGCATTCTGAAAAATTAACATTTTTCCAAATTCTAAAGTGGTACGACTTAGTAAATGTAAAAACCTAACTTTTGGACCTTGCCGCTTGTTGAAATTCGAATCGGTTGAAAAAATGTACCCTGTTGGCAAAAAACCCTTGATTTTGCGATTTTCAAAAATGGTGGGGAAAGTCGGAACACTTCATAAATGGATAGAAAACTGAAACAATTTTGATGCAAAACGTTTATGGAGAACTAGGAAAAGACAGAAGAATTAATTTTAATGGGGAAAAAAATTCAAAAATAGCGATTGTTGTTAGTCGGATTTTTAATTGTTGCCTGTGAAATAGCTACCAATCATTTTGGTGCATTTCAAGTGAACAGCTCGATCGCATAAATTGCAATGAGTCATTTGTCAAAATTTTGCATGAAATATAATAAATATGCATAAAAACTGAGATATCAACTTGAAAAGTATTAAAAATCACTTGATCAATTTTTCCTATATAGGGCGTTCCGAAATTCCCCACTCACTAAGGCTTACAACATAATCGTGTTTCAGTCACTCAATTAATTTTTATGCAAAATTCCTTTTGTGAGTCGAAATATTAATGGTATACGATAATTAAAAACATATTCATCAGAGTTGATTCTTCGAAAAATGTCGTGAAATCAATGCAGACAGGCATTCTCAATATTAAATTTCCATGACTTGATTTCATGTCGATGTCGCACAGAGCCAACAGAACGTACACACTCGTCGAGTGCTAATGGAAATTTGAGGTTCTGTTTAGAGAAAACGATGAGAGTTGTTCGCATGTCTCAAACTATTCATTTGCGGCGAAGTTTGGTGGTGTTCCGAATTTCCCCACGTTCCGAATTCCCCCACCTTCCCTTAATACTTTATATTTTATAAAATGATTTCCAATTGAGATTTTATCATTTCTTTTAAAAAAATGAATTTACAACGAACAAAGCTCAATACTAGCCAAATTCTTAGTAAAGATAGCACTGCCACCATTTTATTTAATAATTTTTTCTTTCAAATTTATTTTAATAATATATGAACAGTTAATTTATTTATCAGTCTGACTGAATTCCGATTGAAATAACTTGCGACATTATTTTAACATGTATCGGATTTTACAACAAAAATTACCAGATATTTGTTGCGTTCATTTTGCTCTAAAAAAGAGCGCAGCATTCGGTTTTATCATAGTAAATTAGTTTAATGAATTAGTTATTAAATAGTTTTTGTTTTTGTTGTTTTGTTCATTTTTATCCAAATGACCTTTCGATTCGTCTGACCCTTCTGGAGTTTCAGATTTCATACGTTAGAAGTAAGTATTTGAAGCTATATTTTCACTATTTGTTCATGGAATTTCGCAGGACAAAAAGAGACTGTTTGCATTGAAACATTTTTAGTAAGGGCATCTTCTTTTGAATATGGATTTCGGGAATAACTGAATCAATACAATATACCATAGATAATGAAAACAATCGATTTGAACAAAAGGTATAATTGTAGTAGTTTGAATCGAATGTAAAACTTAACATAAATCTATTAACACAATATATTTAAAATAAAAAAAAACAGCAGAGAAATGACTAGCCAAGAAATGTTCTGCTCACTATCCCTATCATATTGTCGTTTTTTTTTGCAACAGCGTAATGTATATTCACTGGACAGTAGAGCCGATTTTCATGAATTAAAGATAAATGTTTTATTCTTTCTTTTACTTTGAGAACGCAACGCATTGTCCAACACCGCTTGTCGAGAAGATTGTGACACAAACATTATATTATTCGGGTGTGTGATCTTATTACTTCACCTTTAACCTAGTAACCTTTTCAATATGGTCCATTTGAAATGCAAACCAAATGTATTGCTCGATTTCTGGCCAAAAACTGAACTAAATTGGTATTACAATGTTGTACCGATAAATTTTATACCTGTCGATGTAATAGCAGAGATAAAAAATGTCAATGTAATGAGATACTTTTTTCCTTCGAAAGATTCGGTATCTATTGCCATATTGTTCGTCAAATGTATGCTGTTTTCATCTTTTTTTATTTTGTTCATAATTTAAATTCATTTCATTTTATATTCGCCGTTCATCTATTTTTTTCGTCTTCTTTCCATCCACAAAAAGAAAAAATCTTAAAATAATTAATAATTAGACAAAAATATCCAATGATGAAATACTCGAAGTAATTCATTCGATTGCTTTGTCTATGAATTCGATGAAGCGTTTTCCATATTGATCTGGATCACATGTTGATATTCCGTCCACATTACTACCGTATTTCACTGTTTTTGCTGCTTTTGCGGCCTTTTAAAAAAAATTGAATGAATTAATAAAATGAATAGAATATATTCATTTATTCTTATGAGCATGATTTTAATTAACAATTGTAAAAATATACCTGTTTCTTCACTCCATACTGTGTGAGAACATCTATGATTGCAATGAAATAGATTTCACGCCGCTCTGTAGGTATAAAACAATGGGAATTATAAAGTGATGAATTCTCAGGTTTTGAACGTTCAGACACATTTCGCCACCAACTAACTATATGCTTACCTTCGATACTGTGTAGTGCATAGATGTCAATATCTTGAATGATATCGTTATACTGCCCCAAACATCTGGGTGAGTCTGGAGGCGTATTATACGCGCATCTGATTTTTATCATTTAATTGAAAATCAATTGAATCCACAATGATTTTGATAAAATTGAATCAAAATGAATTTTCAAAATACCTTTCGCCACTCTCGCACTCTTCACTCTCGCTAGTCTCACGACCAGCAGCTGCTTCTCTGTTTGCATTTTCGTTCAAAAGTGCTTCTTCTTCAGCCTGGGCCATGTCGTGTATGCCGACCAATAGCGAGTAATCCATTAGATGGAGTTTGGTTAGGAACTACAATCATCATAACCCGATGACATAATGAAAATAACGAAATGTATCAAACATGAAGCAAAAAATCAAAAATTATTTACGTTAATGTCTGCATTCAGTATTTCAAACAGTTTTTGTTTTGCATCTTCGCCAATGCAAATTCGAATTTTTTGCTTGATGAAATCGTTATCTTTAAGAGTGGGCAAATGTTTTTCTAATTCCTTGTCGGACGCTTCACGATCAACTGTGCTACCTTTCAGGTCAAATTTTCTACATGAAATAATGAATAAATAAATATTCGTTCACCGAGTTAATGTAATTCCATATGAAAAAGGAAAATATATCCCTGAACAATTTCACTTACCTATGAATTGTTAAATGAGAACTAAATACGTTGCGCATAACCACAAAATAATACTGAACCCCATCCACTGTTAATCGGTACATGCCTAGATATTGCGGTAATAGGGTGCTACCATGTCGTTCAACCACATACTGCAATAAATATATTCGGGTTGTCAGAATAAATTGAGCATTTTGGTAAAGTTATTATGACTGATCGCAATAAGAAAATGTAGGCGCCATTGCCACACTTACCGGGTGATAATGTTTTAGAAATGCGTGCATGCGCTCAATTTCTTCGGATGTAAGACTTTTCAGAATGAAATATTTGTCATAGCTTCTGTAGAATTGTGCACCACTTTTGCCGGACGAATCAATTTGAACAGGCTGAGAGCGGGTCAATGATTCACGATAGTCGACATCGTCCACACCAAAACGTTCACGTAAATTTCGAAACACCAACGGACAGTATTCTTTCACTTTGAAATGGGATGGCATATTTTCCCTGTGGTTTCAAGGCAATACATTATTAAAATGTTCAAATTACACAAATTAGTATGATGGTTGAATTTATTGAAAAAAAAATGATTGTCTTACTTGTTGAACAGATGATTGTCCACTTTGATTTTCGAATATGCGCGAAAATCGTCGGGCAATAACATCACCGGTATATTGACATGACTTAATTCGTTTATCTGCGTGGCAGAAAAAGGACACAATCATTAATATAATCGTTATTTCTATTTCGCTGCACTATACTGCATTATACCTATAAACTTAATAGAATTATATTTTATATAGAATTTATTATTTTTATTATTTATTTATTCACACCACCAAAAACTGGCTGAATATTTTGGTTTGCAGGAAAACGACTCCAAGAGTCGTGAAAAACCTGATATTTTCGTGTTTGTACAATACAGGGTATTTTCATACAATACTTAGTTAAAGTAGTCTTTTTCGATTGGAATCCGAATTGTCAACGGTTCAAGATAATCTAACAACTTTACCAAAAGATTTTTAACTGGAGCGTTAAACATATTAGTGTCGGCCTTGATGACTGCAAAAGACGTCATTCAATTTATCAAAGAAGTGATATATTAAAGAAACATTTATGTAACGCAATTTGGTCATTTTTAACGTTAAAAGATGTAACGTTTTTAGTCTTTTTTTCCGTCAAAATCGTCTGAAATTTCAGTGTTAATCAACTGTATGAATATTCGGAACGCTACCCAGCATCTTTCAAATTCAAACATTTGAAATGACAACCATTCCAAACAACTCTGTGCGAACGAACTGAATAAACATCTTACAAGAATTCGATTTGTGTATTGATTCCGTTTTGGGCGCGTGAATTAGAAAGAAACAGCAGAACCGACACATCTCTTCCATTTCACACAAAGCAACACAACACAACAAAACACAACAGACTCATTCGCTACTGTGGCTTGGTGTTGTATTTGTTTATTTTGAGAGTTGCGTTCCATTCTTCATCCGGACTACAGCGACTTGTTGATTGCAGCTATCACCGACAGATCAATGATGGCAACGAAAATTTGTGCACTCGCCTCGCAGTTGTTCCTGTTCCGTTGTGAGCGCGCATTCGACGACAATGACAAAGCATTTTTTGAACAGAATGGCTAAAAGGTGATTCGGTCGTGTTTTTTTGGTGTGCTTAAGAAAAATATCTACAAGAAGGATAAAATGCCGCCGGAATTTCGTAAAATGGTGCATCAGCTGGACGATAGCTATCGAGTGGTTTGGCACAACGCAGACTGTTTCGGTAACGGAATGAACGATATAATAAATCCGTACGTAACGAATGTAAAAAACAACTTGAAGACGCATAGCAAGAAACGCCTGCGCGAATGGCTGCGGGTAAAAGTGTTCGAATCTTCGTTGGTTGTTCGATACGAACAGGCCGACATCGACCGTGTGATTAGTTTGGCAATTTATGGCAATGACGATATTGAAATCAATGGCATGGATGATGTTGCCAAACGTGAGCGGCGTACGTTGTTGATGAAAATGGTCATGGACAACAGTTGGTGGGACATACCAGACAACAACATCGGCCGATTTACAAATGGGAAGAACTGGTTCAAGAACATCGCATTCTGGATTTCCCTCCAGCGGAAAATTGATGAATTCAACACCTGCGAGGAATATCGTGAAGTACGCCGATGCCAACGTGAAGAGTTTCAAGAGCTGAAACGATGCCGACGTCGAAATCACCGTCCGTGCACTTGCCAGCAGCCGACAGATCGAGGCCAACATGAGTACATCGAGAAAGGTCCGCCGAGAGTGATAAATCCGGCAGTGATTCCCATTTGCAGATTCACTCGTACCCACTTCACGTTGGACAATGAGACATTGTAGTATTTGTTGCGTCAACTGGAAATCGTACCACTTAACATCACAGAGGACGAGTTCAGAAAACAAAATACAACAATACTTCGATATGCGGAAAATCTATCATCTCGGTCGTAGCAGAAAAAAGTTCCGTTTCCGAATTCTCTCAAAAGGACAGGCCGTATCGCTACAATTCGATATTGACAAAACGAAATTGAAACCAGATGACAAAAAGGCCATTGTTCAAAACTACAAAAAGTTTGTCAATGAAGGTGGTACTGATCCGGGTGTGAATACGTGGAACGCAACAACGATACATAACATCGAAACTGGCATAAAGAGGTAAACAATATGCGTGCATTGTTCATTTGATAAACCGAAGTTATGCCATTGTCATTGTCATTGTCATTTTTATCTAAACGGTTTTCTTTGTTCTGTTTTGTTTCGTTTCTTAGACGAACTACACGATCAGCAGCAAACAGTATCATTACTGGACGAAGCAAACGGTTCGAAATCGACAGGGAAAGCGGTGGACCAAAGACTTTGTCAAGGAATGCCATCGCCATTGGGTAGGCACTGGAAGGACTACATTCGGCATCGACTCAAAATGACGGAACGTGGCATTGCCGTGTATACGACAGACAAATACACGAGACTCAACTCTGACAAGTACGTTCGAGCAAACAGTGTGACCGATAGCATAGCCGAAATGTTGACCAACCATCACTCATGCATTTCGGAGCTGTTCAAATGTCGCCCAGTTCACCCATCGGCATCAAAAAGACACTGCGTTGCACGGGCAATGATTGCCCGGAAATCGGAAAATGATACGAAGCTACAAAAAGTGTCCTGGTTGTGTGGTTAATATGGTCGACGAGTATTACACTTCACAAACATGCGCCAAGTGCTTTGGCCGTTTTGATCGACGCACGAAACGACATCGGTTCAAAGTCTGCCATGATTGTCGGCCGCAATTGGTAGAAGCAATGCTGCGATCAATGATCGTGTGCAAGGTCAATAAACGAAAGATGAGGCAAGAGAAGCTGAAACTGTTTTTGCTTGAGAAAGAAGTGGAAGAGGGCAACGGAAATCCAGCGGTTGGCAATGATGTCCCACATCCAGATCAACTAAACCCAGATTTAGTCCCAAAAGTGGCAATCTAGCCAAAACATGGCAAGTAAATGGGCTTGGAAATTTGGAATACGTGAAATTCGATTCAGCCGGTGAGATGGAAGTTGTCGAGCCACGAGTACACAAGACGAAATGGCATCGTGACATAGCCGCTGCAAAATGTATCCTGATCAAAGGTAAGTGCTCATAATATATTGATTGAATTGTATGTGATGTAAGGTGCAGTGCTTTATTTACATATCATTCATTGTTTTCTTGTATGATTTTCAAGGACACTGTGACTTGTTTCGGTACACGTTACCCGAAACATTGCAGAGGTCATCCAACCAGCGAGCTGCTGTCAACAACTAACCAGCATCATGCATCGTCGTTCACGCCATTCACATTGAATAATTTAAAAATTAAAATATAACATTATGTTATTTCCGCTATGCCTGATTGTTGTGGTAAAGTAGGCGTACGCCAGATGATACGTTGAATTCGTTCAACTCGCTGCTCCCATACTTAACGAATTGCGTTCTGTTTGACAGGTATGACTCGATCCCAGCAAGAAGATTGTCTGGCAGGTTGAACGATCTGAGTTTCAGAATCAATCTTTTGTGGTTCACTCTGTCAAACGCTTTACTGAATTTATGCCTCTCTGGGCATAGTAGATAAATTCGGTGAGGTTACATGCAGTAGATCTGGACTTCATAAAGCCGTGTTGCTTTTTGGTGATTTTGTCCTGTACCAGTGACAGAAGTTTGACGTTCACCAAGTGCTCAAAGAACTTCGCCACTGTTTGGAGCTTAGTAATGCAACGATAGTTTTCAATCTTCGATCTCGTCCCCTTTTTGAGAATGGGAGGCACACACGAGCGCTTCCATTTGTCAGAGAAATGGCCAGTTGACAATGATTCGTTGAAGATTTCCATGAGTGGAGGCGCCAAATGACTCGCACATTTTTTAGTATCAATGGATGCCTACTATCGGGACCCGTACCTTTCTTGGTGTTCACGGCTTGTAACTCTTCAAGCACAAAATTAATGTCGAGCTGAAATTCCTCAGTTTGCTGTGACTCATCGGTAGGCAATTGTTGAACGCTTTGAGTCGTTGAGTCATCGTAGTTGCTACACACAGGGAAGAAAGGTTCAGATATTCGCTAAGCAAATTTTTTTTCCTGAAAAAAAACCAAAATTCAGATTTCTCAGACAATTAGATGATAAAGGTAAAATGGAGGCGCAAAAAAATTTTTGTCTGAGAAATCTTCTGGTTTTTTTCAGGAAAAAAAATTGGGCGTAGCGAATATCTGAACCTTTCTTCCCTCTGTGTACTGAAGAAATTTGCAAACAGGTTGGCCTGTTCAGTTTCGTTTGCCGTGCACACATCACCAAGTTGCATAACTTTTGGTTTGTTGTCGGTGCTTTTCTTCGAATTAACATATTGCCAAAACCTCGATGTGATCTCTTATCAGTTTCGCGAAAACCATGAAAAACCGCGAAACCCGTCAAAAATGAACATTCAACCATGTTCAAGTCGAAAGAAACTTTTCTCTTTCATAACAAAGTCAGTGAAACATAAACTACACTTAATCTCACGTATAGATAGACGATGAATGTTTTGTGTCTTTGCTCGTTTAGATGACATGCTTGTCGGTTAGGTTCGTTTGATTTGCAAAGTTGCTACTACAAATGGATCAGATATTAATCCAATAGGAGTTTTATGCTAAAAATGTCAATCGATTGTATTACAGAGTATGAAATCAAATACTCACTGTGTGATTTATGCCCCACATAAAAACACTCAAAATGGGCTCGTTTGCACGGAACAGCTTGACTTTCTGATGTTTTACACGGAAGTGTTTCTTCTTTATCATCCTTGGAATTGACGATGAACCGGACGACATTTTGAATTTACCTGTTGTTTTATTTGTTGTTGTTGTTGTGTATTGCTATCAATTGGGGGAGGTTTCGATAGATTATGCAGCAAATGCCACACGCTCTGCTTGTTGTTGTAAAGTTTCAAATTCAGTGCTCAACCAACGGTTTCTGAATTGGATTTTTGTCGTAATTTTGGTATTCGGTCTAGTACCAACCAATTATGTTGGCGCTCATCAATCTGTGAAATAAACAAAAAAGAAAGGAAAAATCATTATCAATTCTGCGTCATGGCATTTGAAGAACACTTTCTCTGATTTGAGTTAATCGTTGCGAATTTGCGTGATCTCTTCGAAACGATACAATTTAATATAATATTGGCCATCGAACACTTTCGGTCGTTGATTAAAAAATGAAAATTGGTCGTTCGTTCTCTATTTTACACTTGAAATAAGAAGCAAATTTATTTATTTATTTTATTGACACCGCCAAGTACTGGCTGAATAGGCCACCGGTATAAACAGTCGAAAATTTTCCATATAAAAACAATTCGTTTGTATATAGCAGCAGCCGCCATATACATGCAAAGTGATAACAAATGAATATCCCTCTATTTAGAGTATTCAAATTTCATTATTTTCAGCCCTGAGAAAGTGGAAGCGCGCGCCGAACTTTAAAACTCGGAATATGTTGTATCAAAATCCATCACATTTTGGATGAATTCCGTCTGTATATAGCGGGTGTCGCTTTTCGACTGCATATATAAGCGGCCAATCACTGAATCTTTGGAGTGAACAGTTCCGAAAAAATAACGATTTTATACAGGATATTCGAGTGATGAACGGTAATTCTTTGAATATTAAATGCATAGGTAAATAGCGATCTGATAAGCGCTCTTCTCTAACGCAAACGAGGTGTCATTGTCGAAACAGATGAATTCAGCCATAACTCTTATTATTGCTTTTGTCGTTTGCGTGTATGCAACGTATGCCGAAATGTTTGGATTGGGTATGTAAATCATTTTATTTTACATACGTTATCAATGGAAATAAAGTGTAAACTCATCACACATGTGTGAAAAACAAAACAATCAACAAAATTCTATTGCGACAAAACTGCAGAAAAAAACATTGCAACAATAGGGACAGGAGGTATATATTCGGAATCATCTCTACATCATAAAGCTAACGAATGGCAGTAGAATCCAAGTGCACTTCTATTACATGTTCAGAGGGATTTTCTGATTGGATAGGTACATTTCGAAATACAAATTTATCACTAACAAATTGAAAACGGTGATAGGGTCAACTGTCTAACAATGATTGTTAACAGTTGATATCACACTATCCGAAGAAATCGCATACTGCAAGCAATAGAGTGGAGAAAATAACAAACAATAGAAGAAAGAAGTAATTGAACCACCCAAGCGATTCGATGTTATGAAATTAAGGCGAAAATAGATGGACGAATTGATCACGAATTACATGAGCAAATATTCTATCAAACGCGGTTCCGCGTATGTTCGTGTATTATTTAGCGATAAATATTTCTAAATGGTAAATGCAATTTCGCCACGACGACTGCACGAAATTGAATAACCAAAACCAAAAGAACCGAACCATACAACTCACAATATGAACAATTCCATTTTTCTGTTTTATCCCTATATACTTGATTTCTATTATAAAACAAAATTGAAGTTTTGCCACCAATTTGCAACCACTTTGCAACCAATTTGCAACATGGTGAAAAAAACTCGGAATTTTGATTTTATCCGTGGCTTTTTAGCCTTTAACATGCACTGGACATGACAATAAAAATAAATAGCAAAATAACAACAAATTTGCTGTACCTGTGCACACTGCACACACATATACACACGAGTATTTAATCTGAAGAACAAATGAACAGAAAAGGAAAAGAAAAAGAAGAAGAAGAAGAAAAAAAAACAAGAACCAAATGCGCCTCTATTTTTTTTAATCAAATATACTAACACTTGGTTTTAGTCCATTAGGTCCGAATTTACTGGGTCATACCATTTGACATCCACCAAACGATAGGAAAATCTTGTATTCGTTTATTTAAGTTGTCTCCACAGAACGATTTATAATTTCCAAAACTTCAATTCGTTGTTCTGCTTCAAATCTATCCCGTTTTTTGTGATAACTTTCAACTGCTATGGATTCAGTTTTACATGTAGACAATGAAAGACGTCAACACTTGCAATACGACATAAATTATTTCTTGTTTTGCGTTATTTTTTGTGATCACAATATAGATGAGAAAAAAACACACTTTAGTTCAATGCAGCGCACACACACACCAAATGTGCACGGGTCCAAAATGATTAATAGCGACTGACTCAGTTCTTTTTATGTCAGATTCTTTTGCGCTGAATGTTTTGAAGTTTTTGTCTTTACTCGGTTGACTTTTGCTAGGATCGGCTCTGTCTCCTTCTCTTGCTATGCATTCACACTTATTTTATTGATTAAATTCAATTCTTTTTGCCTTTACTTTTGCTTTTGCTTCGATTGTAGTCGAACTTTTTTTATATGTTCATTTCTTACACACTGAGTGGGTCATTTGCTGTGAAGTTGAAGCTATTCGCTCTGAATCCATGTGCGTGCTTATGTATTGGTGAGTGTGTGTGTATTGCCTATACGATAAGTATCGTTTTTCTACTACTTCGGGATTTCGATGTGTGTGTGATTTGTCATTGTCGGCTAGTTTGCGCGTACTGCGTTCTTATCCATACTCAATGCGATTGTGTTCAGTGAAAACAACGTGAACACTGTTCACGTTGTTTTTCTATGCCAATGTTTATTACGATGTTTGACTCTCCGTTTAATATTTTGTTATCATCATTTGAAGCATACTTCATCACTTTTAAAATACATGAAAATTCAGCATTTTGATTTATAGATATTTTATTTTATTGCACCTAAAACTTATATCTTATGTTATATTCTATTTGCGTAAATTGTAAGTTTTCGAAAGGGAGAAGATGTGATAATTCTAATCAGAATCGTTTGAAGGAAATATACTTAATCCTCTAAAATCTTCGAAAGCTTTTGTACATTGAAATGAAATGCATTTGCATATGAGGCTGTGAGAATGAAAATGGCAATACAGGAATAAACATTCTGAAACGAAACATTAAACAGCAAACAGGTAAAAGTGAATCATGAATGTTTGAGCAGCAGCAGTGAACCATGAGTATCGGTACGTGTGCGTAAATTCATGATTTACTTCAACACAGCGCTTCTTCCAGATTCACTTTTGAGAATTTCCTTTCTTAGCGGCACTTCAGTAAATATTTTTGTTACGTTGCGCATTTGTATGTTTTCGTTTCATGAGTCAGTTTTAAAAAAATGTTATTCATTTCCAAACTCACCGTAGTTTTAATTCAATCCAGACAAAATATATTATTTCAAATCATAGACCTTGATTTGCGTTAAACAAGAGTATGTATTTTGTTAGTTTGGAATACCAATAAACAGGAGTATGTTTATCTGACTTTGGTTGTTGAATGTTTGTCTAAATTGGTGAACTAATCATTTGTACATTTGGCGGCGCCCGATACTTCAATTGAACGAATTGGTTTTTGAAAAAAATAGAGTATGCTTGCATAAATGGTTAAAAATATTAAGTTCTCTGGACGAAGAATAACAGGGATGCATAAGTCTTAGCACGTAAACGAGCTCCGCTTATTATACGACATTGACATGAACGAACAGCATTAGAATGAATGTACATGAGTGAAATGACAACATCACTGAAACCGTAGCGCATGGAAAATAACACAGAAGAAATGCGACAACAAACAAACATTGCAAAATCACAACGCATCAGAGAGAGTGGGAGCATCTGTGCTGTTTGCACAACAGCAAATATTCATAGCACTCTGGTACTGTGTCAGTGGAGACTACCAATACCAACGCAAATTAGAACAATTGATTTGTATTGTTGACATCATTGAGTCGGTGCCAGTGCGTTATGAATATCAAGCCGCTAAGAAAGAAAATTCTCAAAAGTGAATCTTGAATGAGCGCTGTGTTGAAGCAAATCATGAATTTAGGCACACGTACCGATACTCATGGTTCACTGCTGCTGCTCAAACATTCATGATTCACTTTTGCGTGTTTGCTGTTTTATGTTTCGTTTCAGAATGTTTATTCCTGTATTGCCATTTTCATTCTCACAGCCTCATATTTTATCTATAATCCTCTTGCTATTAATGGCTTAAGGTGAATCATTTTCCGTTCAAACACGATGTTGACTTATTGCCAACAGACCTAAAAAAACTTTGTCTCTATCTGGAACCATGCCGTAATATATAAGCTATATTATTTTCTAATTTTCCATTTAATATTCGCCACGGATTAGCACAGCGATTCTATTATTTCACATGGCTTTACAAGAAGCTATTTAAATCTAAATATTCTGGCGACAAATCACTGTGCATT
Source organism: Sitodiplosis mosellana (assembly GCF_009176505.1). Classification (NCBI taxonomy): domain Eukaryota; kingdom Metazoa; phylum Arthropoda; class Insecta; order Diptera; family Cecidomyiidae; genus Sitodiplosis; species Sitodiplosis mosellana. The sequence continues at coordinate 81,931 of NW_022600140.1, read as the reverse complement.
CATTCAATTTTAAATATATGTCGGCCCAGGATTCATTTTACCCTATTACAGGTGGTCGAAGTCTTATCGACTGCTTTTGCTTTTTGGTGGATTTATTCAACTTTGTTCGCATCGTAGCCCCATTGTGACATTTGCGTTTGTTTTCCATCAACGGACACAGGATTTGTAGCTCCCTGGGTGGTGTTGGTATGCAATTCTGCATATTCACGTTTCGTTGTGCTGGCATAAAGATGAAATGGCATTGCATTGCTCGGATTCACATGTTTTGGAACGACAGCGTGTGCCTGTTGTTGTGTTGGTTGCTATCGTAATATTGAATGTGGAAAAAAATGAGTTGAACGAAGAATAAATACAAAATCCAAAAATGTACCTGCGGTTGGCTTTGAGTCTGTTGTGGTTGGGTTGTTGGTTGTGTATTTTGCAATTGAGATGAGTTTGGATTATTTTGTTGTATATTTGTTTCGGTTTGGGCAGGGATTGTACTACCGTGCATGGATAAATAATGACGCTTGAGGTATAAGTCGGATGTAAATGACTTTTGACACAATGGACAACACACAGATGTTGGATTGTGAATGAGCCGCATGTGCTGTCTTAGATTTGAAACATTGGAATAAACGCGAGCACACAAAGGGCAGGAGCATGGTTCAAGTGCTTTATAATTTTTTGATGATTTGCATCGTTGTTGTTCGGTGTCGTCATTGTTGCTTGATGAATTTGCCGTTGTGCTTGAGTTTGCACTGTTCGGTCCCTGTTGTGCCAAAAAATGTTTCTCGTCAAGCCATTGTTCATTGTGCGGAACGCTGCTTGGCCCAGGATCATCGTATGCCATCCTTTGATGTGCCTTTCCATAATCAACGTTTGTGTTGCCATAAGTACTTGCTGCTTGATTCGCTTGACACGATTGATCGCCAAATTCAATTTCAGTTTTTGCCTCAATCAATATGGCATCGGTGGCTGTAGTACCCTCATTCAAATCGTCTAAACGAATCTTTTTGTGCTTGCGTTGCTTCTCGAGGCCGCCATCATTTCGTCGTATATTCGATATGCTTGCGTCCTGTGGGAAATCCATAAAATGAACTTTTAAAATATTGTACATTATAGTTATTTGTATTTTATTTTCCTACCGAGTTCTCCTTGGTCACGCCACGGATTTTAAATTGTTCTGCCATTTCAAAAAAATCAATCAAGTCCTCATTGTTGATATGCACCTCTCCCATATACATGAAGTCCAAAATTGCACGCAATACCTCGCTTTTTACACCATTAATGAAAAATACCGGATGTGAAGACGGATTCTTCTGTTGATTGATAACAATCCCAATTTACAATTCCATCGACAAACAACAAGATCTCTACGGCATTTCATTTCAGTGATTGTCTTACCTTCAATATTTCTCTAAAATACGGACTGCATGCGAACAACACCAGCTTATGAGCACCAAATTGCTTTCCATCGCATGAAAAGGTGATGTCCACCTTTTTTGAAAAATGAATTAATGATTCAAGTGTTTAAGAAAACTAATTTTAAATGATTTTAAGTTATAACAATTACCAAATCAGCAGCTTCTTGGATCTTCTTAAATTCAGAGCTCACATTTGTCCTATAAAATAAAGAATAGAATCTCGAGATAAACTTCACCATTGATTTGTTTACTAATTGCACAATCATGGTTCATTTGTTTATTCGGGTCGAATAAATGAATCCATCGTTTTAACTTTATAGTGATACTCACTGGAAATTGCTCCATTTGAGGTAAAACAGCTGCTCATTCGAAACAGACTGCTGCAACTCACTCATATTGCTTAGCCGTTTTGTTTCGTGTTTCAATACCACAGAAAACTGAATCCTGATGATTTTGGCTGTTGCACATAAATGCTTTGCACAAAATCTATTCTCCCCAGTATTTCACTAATTTTTAACGTGTTTGAATCGTTGATTCTGTCGTAGTTTAAAACTTGTAAATTTTCATTGAGACAACAAATTTCACCAGAAATATTGAAGTGTTTTTCGACGGAGTAAAATACTTGAAAAATTGTGTACAATTTTGTGATAGAACGAAGCGCATCAAATAAATATGTCATTAAATAAATGACAGGCAATAACATGGCCACATGCAGATATAATCAAACGAATGTCTTGGACAACCTTCATTCTTTACACGCAACTCGACAGCCGAAGCAAAAAATGAAACTATATGAAGAAGAAGCAGAACAAAAAAATACCAACACAGCCACCGTCGACACACTGTTGAGACTTACGCACATAAACGTATGAGTGTTTCACTCGAATACATTCACTACTTCTACTGTATCGAATCCGGTATAGAGTGTATGCGATAGTATTTGAAAACTGATACTCCGCTGCTTCATTATTGTCGATTGCACTATGAACTCTTTTTTTGGATTTCAAAACATAACCTAATGTAAATTGTGCCGAATCGTCAAAAAAGCGCAAACCATACACGAATCAAATTAGAATAACTTACGAATTTTTAACTTGTCACGCTCCTCATAAATACCTTGATGACGGTTGTTGTTGCTGCTGTGATTAGGCCACTCAACAAATTACTGAAGTTAAATTCGTCGATTTTCCGTTATATTCAAAGTGAATCGAAGATGAATTTGGAGGCAGCAAAAAAAATGGCTGCTCATAAAGCAGTCGATGATTTTGTGGAAAATAATATGGTTCTTGGCATTGGCAGCGGTTCAACGATCGTTTATGCGGTGGACCGTCTGAAGGAACGCGTTGAAATGGAAAAATTGAATGTTGTTTGCATTCCGACAAGTTTTCAAGCACGTCAACTCATTATAAAGAACGGCTTGAAATTGGGAGAGCTGGAAATCAATCCACAGCTAGATTGCACAATCGACGGGGCTGATGAAGTGGATTCCAAAATGGTTCTAATCAAAGGGGGTGGCGGTTGCCTACTTCAGGTACAAATAATATTTTTTAGAATCAAACGAAGTAAAAAAAATAAGAACAAAAATGTCTTTTTAGGAAAAAATCGTCGCTTCCTGTGCAAAGAAGCTGATAATAATTGCAGATTATACGAAAAATTCGACACATTTGGGCGAACAATACAAAAAAGGCATTCCAATCGAAGTTGTGCCGATGGCATACGTACCAATCAAAGAGAAAATTGCAAAAGAATTCGGCGGAAAGTTGAATCTTCGCATGGCTGTTACCAAAGCGGGTCCATGTGTTACAGACAATGGTAACTTCATCCTCGACTGGAATTTCAATATTGACAAAACGACCGACTGGGAAAAGGTTAACACGAAAATCGTCTCGATTCCTGGAGTTGTTGAGACCGGTTTATTTGTGAATATGACACAACGAGCCTATTTCGGTCAAAGCGATGGCACCGTCATCGAACGTGGAAACAATTGAACAGAAATTACCTTTTTTCAATGTACAAATTTTGCATTCAAACTGTGGTTCCTATTATTTCGATCCTTCATGATAGCTGAGACAGCAATTCAAAGTTTACTGTTTAAAAAGAATCTTTGAATAATAAACACTTTGAATAATAACTTGAACTTGACTTATATTTTCCCAATGTTCATAGTATTAAGTTATGTTCGGTTCGGTTTTGTTCACATCAGTAAATATGATGGTTTATTATTTCTTCGAAGAGGTAATTTAATTTTTCATCGAAAATGTATTTCATAAATATCTGGGTTATTCAGAATGATTTCTTGATTCGATGGGGTAGAATCGATTCTTTGGCATAGTTAAAAAGTGAAAGTAATCCAATATTCTTACGACGCGAAAAGTAATTAGTTACAATGTCATTGTCTGTATCAGCTGAAAGTAATGAAATATTGGCATTAAATTCTCTTTTTTTTTCATAAAAATAATGAACATTCAAAACATACTCAGTAATGTAGTTCGTTCGTTCACAGTCGGCAAGACATTGTCGTTTGCATTTAGCGATACAAAAAAAGCGAATGGAACTATCCACAAGCAGACAGTGAAGTATCCCAAAACCTAAGCGTGAGAACAAAGTGGATATATTATAACGTGGATAACCATTGGATACATTAAAATAAGATTTGTATGTTTCACCTCTGAAAAACTGTAAAAATTCTGTGTGAAATATGAAAATGCTAGAAAAATAGAAAAAAAATTGATCAATAATCGAAATATTCCATTGTTTACGTTAACTATGAAAAACGATTTCTTTACTTACCTAAATAGTGGTTAATAAATAGCATAACGACTGCGCCGATAAATTGTATCGACACCAATTTCACGTAAGGAAAATCTGTGAGGATCACGGCGTGTAGCATTTGCGAGAGAAGGCCACAAATCACCATTGACCATGGAAGGTTGTCACTAAACACGAACAGTAAATAAACTGTCGTCACGAACAGCACTTCAACTGTGATTACTTTTTTCGCTATCACTGTATATTCTTCCACCAACTCAGCGAGATAATACAAGCCAGCAGCTGAAAATAAACAATATCAAATAATCAAATTCTTCACTTGTAATTTCTGAATGAAAAGGACCTACCAACTGCTATAGTTAAACTACAAATTTGAATTAATATCGCTATTAAGCTAACGAGATAAAGTAGTGTCATTTTTTTTGTTCTTTTTTGCCCAGTTTTGTTTGTTTGTTTTTTTGTTTCAAACAAATTTTCTTTATTTTATTGTCTATTTTATTTAACACCACCGGAATTGCGTCACACGAACCCCACACACACAAAGCCAATATTTTGTTATTAAAGGAATTTCCGTCAATATGTCCACAGAAAAAAACTATTTATTATTTTAACTCAGTTTAAGAGACGCAATATCAATTGTGTTTTTTTTATTTCTATGAGAAGAAGATTATCTCAGAAGTCGCTCATGATTTTTTTTATTTACATCGAACGAAAACACGAATCAAGAACAACTCAAACCGAGTACAAATGAAATATTATCAGAAAAATTAGCAGAGTAACGATTTCGATAAATTTAGACCAGAAAAGTGATATGTGGCGATCGGTTTTTGTTTACATGCTGTCATTCAAACATATTTTCTGAATGTCACTCAATTTTTAAAAACATTAGAAATCGGTATTTTCGCTCTGTTTCGTTCCTCTCGCGGTTTGTATACTTTGAGGTTAAGTACAGTGTCTGTCTGTCAAACTCCACTTTATGCATGTGTCATTTGATATTGTGCGCAATTTAAATTTGTATAATTGTGTCCAAGTACTTCATATATTTCGCCCTTGCAAATGGGTTGTACGAGTGATTAGGGTTTACAAACGTTTCGACAAATACCGCAAACGGTGTTAAAAAAAAACGTTATTTTTCTGTTGTGTTTTTTTTTGACAGTCCAAAATACCGCAGTAATAACGATAAAAAACGAAAAAAACGTTTTTTGGGCGTTATATAACGGATCTGTAAAAAAACGTTTTTAGGAAACACTGAAAAAAATAACGCGTTTTTAAACCCTACGAGTGATTCGTACAGATTTACCGGCATTAAAAATGCAGTAGGTAGTAGCATTACGTTAACAAAAATTTCCTGTAATGTTATTACAATTGTAATAGCTATTACCGGTAATGCCAAATGACTGGCATTACAATTGTAACACATTATCGGTAATGCTAAATTTTGGCATTACAATTGTAATAGCTATTACTTGACCCGTCTGTTACAATATTGACATGTTACCTAACATTAACGGTAATGCCAGAATTCTAACATTATTAATATGATTTTCTAACATTACACACGCAATGTAATGCCAAATGTAACATGTTACCTAACATTAACGGTAAGAAAATTCTGGAAGTGGGTTTTGGTGGATCCTCTGGATTGTTCGAACCCGCTCCTGGTTCTGGAAGTGGATCCTCAGGATGGACCAGGGCATTGTCAAACCCAGTCTGATCTATCCTGAAGATCCACCAAAACCCACTTCCAGAACCAGGAGCAGTTTTGAACGATCCTGAGGATCCACCAAAACCCCCTTCCAGAATTTTATTACCGTTAATGTTAGGTAACATGTTAATATTGTAACGGACGGGTCAAGTAATAGCTATTACAATTGTTACACATTACCGGTAATGCTAAATTTTGGCATTACAATTTTAATAGCATTACTTTGCCTGTAGTGATTCGTGCGTTTTGTTCAAATTTTGGTGGCTCAATCTTTTTTGATAGGTACTTTCGATATGGGAACGGAATTTTTTCTTCTCTTCCTTCAAAATAACTAAATACATCGAACGATGGATTTGGCGGGTCCGTAAAGTAAATCAGTCCATAATTGTGGCACATTGCTTCATCCGAACTGATTCGTTTCTTTGGATCCATTGTGAGCATCCTGGAAAGTAAATTGAATGATGCTTCATCTCGTCCAATATTGAAATCTTCCATGTATTTTGCCAATGTGCAATGATGTTATCTGCAGATGAAATTGAAAAATTTTTTGACCGTGCGTCTTGATATGCGTGCATGAAGTCGTAAAAAGTGAATAAATGAATAAAATCCAAACTTTACTTCGATCGCATGAGTTCCTTCTGCATTTTTGTATATTTGGGTATGTGCTTCAGATCAGACCAACTTGATAATGATGGGTAACCCAAAACGCTGAATACTTTATCTTCATAGATAAAATTGGCAATTGAATTTGAAACGTTTTTACTTCAGTGTTTGTTACTCAATGAAAATTGAGCCTTACCTAGTTGATTTCGTTGATAAGGCAAACGAATTGGTTGTGATACAGTTTCGGGGTTCGATGCGAATATTGGCAGATTTGTTAATAGTTCCGCAAAAATGCACCCAATCGAAAAGATGTCAATCGCTTTTGTGTAGTGACGAGTGCCAAACAGCAGTTCTGGTGCTCGATACCAAGATGTGACGACCACTAAATAGTAGAAAAAATTGATCAAGAATCGAAATATTTCATTGTTTACGTTTACTATCAAAAATGGTTTCTTTACTCACCTTCATCAACCTCCTCCAGAGGTTTCAGCGGTGAATGGAAAGTTCGCGCCATCACAAAATCAGCAATCTTGCAAATACCACGCTCCTTTCCATCGCCCATCACCAAAATATTTCCCGGTTTCTGAAAACATTTAAAACGGCAAAATTGTCCATCAATACATGGCAATTAGGGAAATATGGGGCCGAAAAAATAAATTTAAGCCATTTTCCGACATACTTTTTCTAATAAAGTCAACCTGCACGGAAGGTATATAGTTTTTAGGGGAGAAAAATCTATAAATTGAAGAATATTCGAAAATTTTGGTACAATATCGCGATTATACTGGACAACAGATGACTGAATCTTACTGCTAGCGTCAAGTAATACAATTTTGGTCAATATAACAGTGCTCTAAACTGCAATACTGCGCTGTTATGGGGTAATATATGACCAAAATCGATCGAAATTTTTGCTACAAGTAACGTCATCAAACCTCAAAATCACTACTTACAACACAGTTTTTGAATCTATATCGAGTCATTTTTTCCCGTAGAATCCGAATATGACTATTACCAGCCAATCCAAACGCATTTTATTGTCAATAAATTCGTCGGTTTACACTTTTGATAGATTTTTTGCTAAGTAGCGCTCTCACATCGGATTTTCAACAAAAAAGTCAATGGCTAAAAAACTAAATCGACGGAAAATGATCAGAATTTTCGAATTAGACCTTCATACAGTGAATTTACACGTGTTAAAATGTAAAAGGACTGAAGCAACTGCAAAATTGCACCCAAAAAAGGTACCGGTCGATGAGAAAAAAGTTTTCCTCTTCATTTCTTTGACAAATTTGAATTGGTTGGAGGAATATGTATTTCCAGATTAGAGCAAAATCGTCATAATCCAACATATCGCCATGCCATTTCTTCCATTCCTGATGGTTTTACGCATGTAGTTACTTTTAACAAAGTGTTCAGCGTGCCATTTTAGGTGGGAATGGTCTTGATGAAATTGGCATTTGACCACAACCAGGCCACTATGAATGAAAATCCAAATACACCAATTTTCGATTTTTTTTTTACACGCAATCAAACGGATCCAAATCATAATGTAAGCATAGATGATGAATGAGTGGAAAAGTGATAGCTATATAGTAAACTGTATACTAAACTATAGTGAACTATATAGCTATCCCCTTACATTTGACATTTTTCCGCTCATCTTTTCTGTATTACATTTTCGCTCCATACCATTCATACCTTCAGTGCAGGTTGACTTTATTTGAAAAAGTATGTCGGAAAATGGCTTAAATTTATTTTTTCGGCCCCAATTTTCCGATTCTATAATATATAATAGTCGCGATAAAACATAATCTAAAGCATCTGTTACGTTCTGCCCAGTAAATAATTTGACATCTTTCAAACCGCGATTTCTCGCGCCATTGCTATAAATTTCTTATCCAATTAGTTAGAAGTAAGATTTAGTTTGTTATTTTTCATTTGATTTTTCCCATTGATGTTAACGTACTTTAATTACAAAAATTCATCATTGGATTTCCCCTGGTTCTGCAGAATCAGGCCGGTTTTGCCATGGTTTTCCGGACCCAATAATGGTATGAAAGCTTCACTTTTATATCACCCCTCCCCTGACTGTATTCTCTTTCCAAAAGACGCACCATGGACGGAGTTTATGCCGCATTGGGTCTTTGACCAGCATTTTCTCAGCTTGCTGTGAACATATATTGGCATAAATGTAGGCTTCGTAATAAATAAATAAATAAAAAAACATACCAAATCACGATGCAATATCCAATTTTCATGTAAATATTTGACACCAGTGATAATTTCGTAGAGGCAGCTCTTTTTCATAATATTGGGCATATATTGCGTTTGAACCACTTCAGCAGTACGCTAAAATTTTATCATCGAATGCAAATCGTACTCGGCATAATCGAATAACAGCCATGCCTTCAAAACGTAATTAAAAACTGTTTTACAAAAAATAGCTTTCAAACTTTGTGTTAGATTACCTTTTGTGCTGAATATGAAAAATACACCTTCAATAAATCCATTATATTGCGCTGTTTGAGCTCGCGATAAAGCTGAAATTTAATTGTAACCAAATGAAATAAAAATCAAATAAATAGTTGCGATTCAAGCATACAGCGATTTCACGGCATGCCGATGGAGAATAAGACGTTAGCTTAACTTCTTTTAGTGCATAAAATGTCATGGAGTTATTCGACGATGATTTTTGACGTGCTTTGTATACTTGACCGTAGGAGCCACGTCCAATTCGTACATGTTCATTGAATTCATAATCTTCCAGTACTGTTGGCCGATTGTTCGATGCTTCTGATATAAACTGATAATCCATTTGAATTTTTTTCGTCACAACTAAATGGTTATAGTCAAAAATAATTAATTTAGTCCAAATTAACTTAAATGTAGATAAATTGATTGACAGGTGGTTGATTGGTGTCATTGATGGTGTGACGATGGTTATTAGCTTTAACTGTTTTCGTTTTCACCAAATTTAAGCAATTGAATTCGTAAACCCGCCAAACGAAATAATTGTGCTTGTGTATGTATGCATGTGCATATATACAAAGCGGGTATGAGTGAGATGGCGAATGGTTAAATGTTGGAAAATTCATATTCAATGACATGATAACATGTTGACAATTCGTTGTGAAGTTGGCATCATGTATGCCCCAATACATCAAACATATCTACTACAAAACTATTGAAATCAAAACCATTACTGTTGAAATACGAGATTTTTTTCGATTTAATAACTTTTCATGATAATTCGAACCTTTTCATACATATAAACACCAGACCGTGCACAAATTTGGCACACTCTTTTCAACTTCATATTATATCTACTGTCACATTGTCATGATGACAGATCGGTGCGGTTTTTAATTCCTTTTCTGATTGTGTCACGTTTTTGAGAAGGTCACTAAATACTTGATAAACCAATTTAATTGTATTTTTATATATTTTATCAGTCAATTTTTGGCTCATTGATCATAATTATATAAGTCATATTATATCGATTTATCATTGGGAGCTTCTGCTTACGCCTTATATTTAACGGTGCTGTTTCAATAATTTTTCTAGGTTACACATTGACTGGACTTTAAATTTGGCAATCAAGTGTTATTTGTTGTGGAGAACTCGATACATTTGATAAAAAAAACAATATTCGGCTTTAAAAAATGGCTCCAGCAGCTGCTCTACCAAAAGAACAACCCCAAGATACGGAACCAATCGGAATTAATGCCGTGCTTCTGGGACCACCAGGCAGTGGCAAGGGTACACAGGTAATTATAGATCGTATAAATCATAACTGTACGGTTTCTTAAATGCAATTGGATATCTTAGGCACCTTTATTGAAGAAAAAATTTTGCGTGTGCCATTTGTCAACCGGTGATATGTTGCGCGCTGAAATCGCAGCTGGTTCAAAAATAGGCGCCGAACTGAAACGCATCATGGACGCTGGCAAATTGGTTTCCGATGATTTGGTCGTCGATATGATCGATAGCAATTTGGATAAGCCCGAATGTAAAAATGGATTCTTATTGGATGGTTTCCCAAGAACAGTGACACAAGCAGAAAAAGTAAATCACTTAGGAAATTTCCAAAAAACAAATACAATCATTTCTATATTTATATCCGATCACAGTTGGATCAGTTGCTTGAGAAGCGTAAAACTGCTTTGGATGCTGTCATTGAATTCGGAATCGAAGACAATTTATTGGTGCGACGCATTACAGGCCGCTTGATTCACTCATCGAGTGGTCGCTCGTATCACGAAGAATTCCATCCACCGAAGATTTCAATGACTGACGATGTGAGTGTTGAAATGTCCATTAAACTACAGATAAACAAATTTAAACACGAATTTTTTCGACCTCATATACGATTAGGTAACTGGAGAACCGTTAATTCGTCGAAGTGATGATAATGTTGAAGCGTTGAAAAAGCGCTTGGAAACTTATCATAAGCAAACCAAACCGTTGGCCGATTACTATGCGTTGAGAGGGCTTCATTACAAAATTGATGCCGCTAGAAGTGCCAGTGCAGTATTTGAAAATATTGATAGCATTTTCTTAAGGACACGAGCTCGACGATTGGCCGCCGCATATAACTAAAAGTCCCATTCACAAAACACACAATTGCATTCATTTCTATCGGGTACAAGAACCGATGTTGCAAGAGCAACAAAACGGGACGAAATTGTATAAATATGATTCACAGAACTTATGAAAAAAAGAGAACAATACAAAAAATATAGAGAAAATGCTGTCATATATTTTTCTTGGAATATTTTGTGACCACTTCGGAAAATGTGGTTGGCTCCATTTGACATTCAAAATTCAGTTAATTTTTATAATTCAGGAAAATGGATGATATCTCTCTCCCTTTTTTCTCTTATTTTTTCCTCTATTTAATTCGATCTGAAAGTAGTAAATGTGCTAGTGTAAAAAAAAGGAATGAAAACATATTTGTTCATTTTCTCCGTGATCTATCGGTATCTTATCCGCATAATCCGTTCTCTATTTTAAGCGCGTCCTTAGGTCAAATTTGTAATTTCAAGTGTTTGATACTTTCAAGGCATATGAAAAAAAACTATTGGCCTGGGGGCAATTCAATTATAAATTCATTCAATGGGATTTTTGAACTAAAATTCGGATGTTGTTAGAGATATCGCAGTAAAACACAGTGGGCATGACTTTCGGTTGGTTATTTCTTCTTGATATGCACAATGATGGCAACTCTTACATTGCCATCCATCGATCTGACGAATGATGCTGCGACCAGATGCTAAATAGAATATGAAAAAAAATTGATCATTCATCGAAATATTTCATTGTTTACGGTAACTATCAAAAACGATTTCTTTACTTACCAATACAAGAGGAAAATTGAGTTCGACAGTTCGGGCAAGAAGAATACCACTTAGGAACCAAAGCATCGCAAATATAACATTCAGTTCGGTCGGACCGTAGATCATCTGGCTCGTGCTGTGAAAATATGTTGACGGCTAATTCTTCATATTCGATGCGACGTTGCTCAGGGATGGTTTCGAGCGATTCAAGTTTAATGAATGCTTTCGAGCATGTACCAAAAGATCGATCCGCACAACTCGCCAAGGCAAGCAAACAATAAATATCTTCAACATTTAACACATCTTCGTAGTCCCTCAGCTGCATCGTTGTGAATACTGCACTGTGAATGAGTCCACTGCGCAATTGCCGCTGAGCCAATAACATAAAGTGATAACCCTTTGCCGCATGCCATATCTGATCGAGTAATACTGAATCTTCCGGCAAAAGACCATTTACTATTGAAGCTCTAGTTCCACCAGTCAATGACGCTTGCACATGCAAATGATCCTCGATGAGTAGACCAGCCAAAACATACAACTTTTTTATGCACAGCATACTACTCTTCTTGATCACTTCCCCTTCAGCCAGTTTCGTTAATAGGCGGGCTGCATCCAAATACCTGTCAACCAAATGTTCAATAACTTCTATTCTTTAACCAATCATTTTGATTACAATTACGATTATGTTTTTACATACTTTCCAGCTTTTCGTTTCAGTTCAATAGCTTCAAATAGTCGACCCTCCTGCAAAAGTTGAGTGGCATGTTTTCCGAGCAATGCACTGATTTGAGGCATTTTATATTTTTGAGCAAGGTCAACAGCTTGACCCCATTGTTTCAAATTAACACATGTGTTTACAGCTGATTTGACATCACCCTGTTTCAAAAAAGCGGAAACAGCCTGATCACACATTCCAACACTAGCCAACATCTGTCCCATTTTTCCGAGCAATGGGCTCTTCTCTGGTAGTTTATTTATGCAGTTTTCAAGCTCATCAAAATTTTCCAAATAATACATAGAATCCATCAATCCTTCGATGTCATGCGCTTTTTCATAATATTCTTTGGCACTTTCCCTGCAAGTGAAATAGGTGGAAACTGATATTTACAAGTTCGAACTTACAAAGTTATTTCGAATTTATACTTTCCCTACCAATTTCTTAGATTACAAAAGTGGTCGCCAATTTCTTTCCAAGCTTGTTCCATTTGTTGGTCTGATATGCCCGGCCCTATGCGATACAATTGCACCGTTCGAAACCAATCGCAAAGAGTTTGCCGTAATTCAATGGCTAAATCTCTTCGATCAGCATCGATGTATAATTTTTCTGCTTCATCAAAATTGCCGAAAAATGCAGCCACTTCTGCCTTTTGCAACGCTTCGCTCTGAAAATTCTGCAATCGTTTGATCAACTGAATCCCCGGGTAATTTGTGCATCGAACGAAAGCATTTTCAGCCGTTTCGAAGTCAAGATTTTTCAATGAAGCCTCCGCTAATAGGCGCCATAGTCTGGGATGGGGATTATCTTCGATAAACTGTTTGGCTTCTGTGATTCCAACATGAGCTAATAATTCTTCAGTGTCACGAAGCGATTTGACACGCAGCTGAAGCAAGTGAGTATTTTTATCGGGTGTTGCTGCTCCATTGATAATTTCATCTAAGAGCACACCGGTTATTTCAAGATCTTCAAAGTTGCAAATGTAGCCTGAACAAGAGATTGGCTCTTCTGGGTCAGCTCCGCGGAAAACGTACATACGTGTTTTCTCCATGATGGTCAATAGCTGTGGATTGTCTTTTGCCCAACACATTGTCCACACATCTTTTCGTTCGATGCGTCCAATTCGCATTGAACCGGCTGACAATTCACGACTATCGACCAAATCAATTGCTTGAAGCAGTCCAGTTGAATCAATAACACCCGCACGCGTTGAATTACTGTTTATGGCCATTTTGTATGGTGGATTTGTAAGCGAATGTCGATTTCGCAGTGCAACATTCGGTACGGAATATTCATTAATCGTTCCAGATTCACGGCCAATCAGTAGAATACTCTCGGATATTGCGATGCAGCAAATTGGATCGAGTGTTGGTTCATTTTTCAGAGGTGGTTCGTAGCCACCTTTGTCCAAATCATTGATTACTTCAACTATTCCAGATGGTGTATCATCAATGTGATATCGTTTATCCTTCCGTCCTTTGACATTATGCAATGTTGATGTTCCCTATATGTTAGATTCGTCGAAATGAAATGGAATCAAAATCTGTTGCAAAACTGCAAGATTTTCGATTTTGAAGTACATACCTTTGGTGTGTGATATTGCCAAAGAAGAAAATGATTTTGAGAAGCAACGACCACAAATTGGGAATTCATTGCGATGAATTGCAGCGGTAGATCAATATACTTAGCTGAAAAAAATAATCTATTGCTAAAAACATAAATCAAACAATCTCTTTCTCTCACACTTACAATCAACAGTAGTGCTTATTGAATTGCAAATCAAGAGTTGATATTTCTTATCCAGTTTGATATTTTCTATCAGAATGTTTGGATCTTTTGATGATAGACTTGGGCACTCAACGGCAATAACGCAGTGATCAGAGCTTGCTGCCATCGCAATTGGTTCGTCAATATGTTTATTATTGCATTGATTTGACACCGTATCCCAAAATGTAACGACATAACTGCCTGTCTTCGTAGTGTCAGCGTTCAAATAGCAAACGGTTTTACCGAAATAGCACCACATATAATCTGGTCTGATATTAGCGAAGTAAATAAATGAATCCACTGCTAATGCGATCCGAAGAGAACATCCTTCCCATGCCAATGCTGTTATTTCATGACCAGGTATTTTTAATGTTCGAAGATGCTGCAGAGACAAAAAAATACGAGGTATTAGATGTGACTATGTTCTTCTTCTTATTATTATTCGTTGTCATAGGTTTGAAATATGGCTATATGCCAGCAGGGAGTACATGTTATGTAGATTTTAAATTGTATATTGTATATTTACACTCACCACTCCAAATGCGGAATAAAAGATTACAATATTTGAATCTTTTTCACTTCCAAACAGTCTCATTCCACATACAGCTATAACAGATCCGTCATGATTCCATTGACAGTCTGTTGCTTGAAGTTTTGTATCAACGATTATTGGCACTACAATGAATGTGTTTGATTTTATTTTAAACGGTGTTTTTGAAGTTTAAAAGTAATTCACATAAGTAAGTGAGGAAACATGTCTCGTACAGTCATCATTCTCATTACGCATAATCTGAAACTTTCCATTTTCATAGGCGATGACGAGTGACGGGCGACTCAACGATTGTGTTCGATGAAACCATGCTATTCCCACCACACCAATACTTCTCGTTGGTCCAAGTGGAACGCACTGGATATTTATCTTCATCTGAATAGAAAAAAGTTTATATTAGACAGTGTCAGCATTTTTAATGAATATTTAATTGGTTATTACGAACCACAAACGATCCTTGTGCATCATATAAATGCACTTCACCATTTTTTAAACTGAAGAGAAGCAAACGACCATCTGGATTCCACTGGACGCCAGTCAGCGAGGTATTTTTCAATTCCTTACCCCAGATGCGGTTTCCGTCGACTGAGCCCACAATTATCGCACCATCTTCGTACACAATGCATATCTGTTGACCATCTGACGTCCAACTCATGCCTGTGAATATTCCAAAATTGTAAGATTTTAATCTGGTAAACCCCATCTTGACTAAAATGTGTTTTGATAGCAGAAATGATATGTCAAATTGTTCAAAAAGAATGCCAACTATTTGGCATTTCATTGGCTAGTAAGGTCCAAGAGAGTGGGGAATAGTATTTTGTATTGGAAGTAATCAACCAATTCCCACACTCTTTTTATCAATAGCCAAATAAGAGCAAGATCGTTTTTTGTTTATCGAGAATATTGATTAGGTAGGCATAAAAAATACCATGTTCAAACTTTTCTACTATTGCAAGCAATACAGAGAAATTCCCAAATCAATGATCGAAATGATCTCACTAAGGTGGTCTCAATGGGGAAAACCGAAGATACTATTATGATTATTCAAGGTGTACCGAGTTCAACAAAATTCAATTATGTATGGGATTATTTGACATACCTTTTACTGTTGATTTTTTACGATCGTTCGTCATTTCTTCGTACCAAGTATCCTTTTAAGAAAAATGTTGCTATAAAAATTTATGATTTATCCAAAATATACATAAGATAATTCATGTTTCTTACTTTGTAGATCATCCAAACCATAATGACACCATCTCGATCAGATGTAGTCAACTTCTGCTGGGTATCATTCCACGTTACGACTTGGACTGATTCTTTGTGTCCTTCCAGTGATTGATTCATACATAAATTGCTTTGGGGAGCCGCAGGAGCTGCTCGACTCTGATTGTTATTCAATGCATTATATTGTGTATCCAATTTTAATACTTTAAGCAAACCCTCTTCACCACCAACCGCAATGTATCCCTGCGTCTTATTCCAAGCGATGCAATTGATGCGCGTGTTATTAGGAATCGCGATCTGTATAGCAAAATTATTAATCCAAAACTATCAGAGTGAATTCTCATTTGATAAATCACAAACCTTTTTACTCAGATAAACAAACATGTTGATTTTATTAGATTTCACTTTCGTTGTTTCACATCGAACGAAAAAGTATGTAGCTGTGTGAAAATTACATTTTCATTACATAGAATGACTCAGTTTCAATTTTCACCTTTTTTCACTAGGTAACCAACGACTGACAGGTATACGCTAGTAACCGACCGATGCCAAACAAATGCGGTTATTCGAAACATTGTTGTTTTGCACCAATACATCGACATGTTAACACGTTCCATGAAGATCCATCTCCAAACCAAAACACCATGGCAACCTGTAAACGTATACATTCGCAACACAACGCAAATGCCTCGGAATATATAGCAATTGCTGTCAGTTATATTGTTATGGGGCATAAACCATCGCAACGTTACAAATACGGCATGGATAAACTTCGAATTATATACGGATGTGATAATATTAGTCAATTACCCCAAGTATCGAGAGCTTCATTGAGTGACAAGGCCAAGGTCACGATTAAGGTTATTCAGTTTCTGTGCTCTTGACAAAAATTCACTGTCAAGTTCACGTCGAAGGACACGAGGGGAAAAAAATATGTTCTTGAAAATGATTTTCAACATCTTGAAGAACATTTCTTCCGTTGTTTTTATTAACACAATATTAGATTCCATAAAACAATGTAAAATAGTTATTGTCCGAGTAAAATCATGCATCGATTGCATCTTGCACGGTGCTACGTAGAAGTGAAATGGTCTCCCTTTGATTGTCCGCATTAATAATAGCTGTGCCAGACACTATCATATTAGCCCCAGCCTAAAATACGAAGAAAAATCATTATATTTTTTAATTACAAGAATTCGAATAATAAATTCTTCAACGAGTTAAAGACCTTGGCACATTGATGAATGGTCTCTTGTCCAACTCCACCATCGACTTCGATATCAAGTAATGGATAGTTTTCGCGCAACCATTTCACCTTTGGCATTTGATTCGTCATGAACTTTTGTCCTCCAAATCCTGGTTCAACAGTCATAATCAAAATCATGTCGGCGTTTGGAATGTGCTTGACAACTGCTTCAAGATCAGTGCCTGGTTTGATAGCTAGACCCACTTTCATGCCTGCTTCACGAATTTTTCGGCTGATTTCGTCAACTTGATCTAAAACTGGTTCGATGTGGTACGTATATTGATCGACACCGGCATCAGCCATACTCTCAATCCATTGTTGTGGCCGTTGAACCATCATGTGTGTTTCGAAAAATGCATCCTTGCAAATGAAATTGTTCAAAATTGCTACGTAAATAGACTTTTTTGGGGAATTTAAAAATGTACCTTGATTTTGGAGCGCAAACACTTCACAACCGGGTGACCGAATGTAAGGTTAGGCACGAATGTTCCATCCATAACATCTAGATGTAAATAATCGGCACCATTGTTTAGCAATTTCTCCGATTCTTCGAACAATTGTGATAAATCAGCATTTAAAATTGATGGTCCAATTTTCGCTTTAACACTCATTTTTAGTTTAAATTAGTTTTTGAATTGAGTTACACAACAGAATATTGAGTGTTGAAATAAGTTTGATGGAAATTACGAAAAGCTGATAAGAAACAATAGAAATAGGGACAAAAACATTCCAGTAAGACCTTTGCCGGATTTGAATGTAATAGTAATTTGCTGTCTAACGCTACGGATCGCTGCGTGGCATTTTATTTTGCGATTGACGTTTCAGAAATCTGACAGTCAATAATAGCAACGCAGCATATTGCATTTTTTTGCAATAAAATTCAGTATCAATTTGGAAATAATTTTGTAGTTTTTTCTCCTTTTTAACTACTACAATGATTACCTCAAGTAGAAAATTGATTTTGATGCTTGTTGTTTGTCTCGTCATCACTGCAAATGCAAAGAAGAACGACGACAATAAAGAAAAACCGGCTTGGGCGAAGAAAAAGCTAACAGACTATTCAGATGCCGATATGGAACGATTGTTAGATCAATGGAATGTAAGAAATTCACAATATTCTATATAATATAAAAGAATTAAATTGAAACCAATTTGGTTGGAATTCAAGGAAGATGACGATGATGGTGATCCAGATGACGATACACCGGAGCATTTGCGACCCGCACCACAAATTGACTTATCAAACATGGACACCAGCAATCCAGAGAATCTACTGAAAGTGTCAAAAAAGGGCAGAACCGTCATGGCTTTTGTCACTGTATCACGCAATCCAAATCGTCAAGAGAGTGAAGAAATCACCAAAGTTTGGCAAACAAGCCTTTGGAATGCAAACATCCAAGCTGAAAAGTAAATATTAGCCGAAAAGTATGCTACAGATGAGTTACACACTGATATCTTCTCTTTTATATAGATACATGATTGACGATAACAGGGCTATATTCATGTTCAAAGACGGCAGTCAATCGTGGGAAGCCAAAGATTATCTCATTGAGCAGGAGAGATGTGATTCCGTCTCAATTGAAAATAAAGTGTACAGTGGGAAGGGAAATGTAAAATCCACAAAAGATGAACTGTGAACTATCAGAGGCCGCAGAAGATATTTGCATAAAAAATTGTATTTTCACATGAAACGAATAACTTGTTCAAAATCATTCAAATCAAGTCTCCAAACAAGTCATCAACTTCAACATTAATAACATTTCAAAGCACGAACAATTAATGTAAAGGGTTTAATAAATCAACAAAATGAATTTATGTTTATTTCTTATCGTTAAAACATCAGAGTTGGAAAAAAGTTTCTAGTTTCGCAATAACTAAAATATATTGCATTTTATTGTCCGAATGAAAGTGAAAACCGCCCAAAACCCGAAGCGTAATGAATGATACATTAGAACGCAATAGAACGCGTTCACGTGAAATTGTCGAACGCGACGTTAATTAAAGTATTCAAAGTCGAGAGAGAGAGAGAGAGAGAGAGAGAGAGAGAGAGAGAGAGAGAGAGAAGGAGATTAAAGTGAAGCAATAACACATTTTTAGCTACAAATACGCGTTTAGGTATGTGACAGTCGTCTTTCAGCTTTTTAGCTGTCCGTACACACCATACAATTTACAACGAGTAAAAGAGACGAAACAATTGAGATCGTGAAAAGAAGGCAATAAAAATATAAACTTGGTGTCCACTTTCCAGTGTACAACTTAATGTTTTCATTTGACAAATGGTCATACCGAGCCAAATTTTTGAAATCGAAAAGTGTAAGAGTCAAATTTTGATTTTTTTTTTCGAATGATAGTGAAGTTTCCTGCTGTAAATAAGAATGATTTGTCAATGAAAAGGCGAAATTAAAATATTAAGACTGAAATTGACACATATCGCGTACGAAATTCGTTTTTCAAAGTGAACTTGATGAAAGGGTTTCGCATTACTTTGCTCATGTCACCAATACAGCAGTGTATGTTGATAATTTACGATGGTGCAATGCAATGCTTGAAATGAAAAAGAATACAAAATTTCAATTCCATTGAAAACTGATTAAAATGAATGTGATTCAAAACAAACGCGTACACAGATTCATTTCGTGTGACAACACACAAATACTTAGCAAAATTAAACTCATTGTTTTCAACAATACTTGCAGAAAATCACTCTGAATATGCCACTTTTTTCTTCTTGTAAACTGAACTGTGGTGTGTTCATTTTCATTTTCATTTTCATTTTCATTTTCATTTTCAGGTTCTATTTGTTTTTATCTCGTTTGTCTCTCGCTCTTCTTCTCACTCTTACTCTCCATTCGGTGAGGCATGGATTTTGGCCTGTGATTTTTTTCTCGCTGTGAAATATTTTTACCTTTTGGCAATTGTGCACAATTCTCCTTGATATGATATAACCAAACTTGCCAGCTATCCGAAAGAGAGAGAAAGAGAGATTCTTTTTGTGTTTCGCTCCGTGGTGGAATATGAACGTATGTATAATAATACAACACACATTGAATTCAAAATGTGATGTCATCGTTATCATAGCTCTGCTTTAACAAAAAAAAATATCCCTGAATCGTGTTGATTTCACTTTCATTTGAATCATGCCTAAAATGAAGCAATGGAAAAAATACGTACGAATCGAAAATACTTGATCGCATCCATAGTCAAATTTGAAGAAAAAATTAAATAAAGTCTCGTCTTTCTGACTTGAGCTATTTATTTTTTTATCAGAACCTGTTTCGTTGACTAAAGACATGCAGTTAAAATGATGTTTCTATTTTTTTCTGTTTTTCCGTCTTTTTCCCGTATATAGTGAAGAAAGAGAGTGGTTTTTGTGAGATAGAGCACTTATGATAAAACAAAAACAAGAAGGAATAAGTTAAATATTCGAAACAAACTGAATCGGGTGCGGACGTGCATATATTTTTCGTGGTGTTTGCAGTAAGGAAAAATGGTTTTCGAAAGCATTGTTACCGATTTGATGAATCGCTTTTTGGGCGATTTTATCGAAAATTTGGATCACAAGCAACTCAATATTGGTATTTGGGGCGGTAAGTAAATCTTAATTCTAATTTATTAATTTATATTTTTATTTTTATTTGAGCTTCTGTGCGATTAACGGCTGGAATCCTGAAACTTTACTCCCTGCTGTCAAAATGTCGTTCACATTTCGCTCTTTTTCATTGATTTTTCCGGAAAAGAGAAACATATGCCGCAACGATTTTCATACTGATTCCATCTTTCTTATCTTGAAGTAGAGCGCAATTTGCTTTGTTTCATATCTTTCGAGAATTACGATGTGTTCTCTAAAATGTATCGCGCAAAAAAAGATTTTGAATATTATACTCTATAAAAATTGTTCACATCGATGGTAATGTTTACAGCTTCGCTTGACCTGCCTTAATGTAATGTCATCGCTCTTTTGTTTTCATTCACATCTCAGCGGATCATATATATATGTGTGTGTGTTTGCTTCCAATCGTCAATCATTTTGTAAGTGCCATACATCACGCATACTTAATTTCGCTTTGAAAGGAAATCCATTTAGGTGTTTTTTCTTATTTCATTCACTCACTAGAACGATTAGAATTAGTTGGAAATATAACCAACTAATTGTGCATTTGTGTGTGCATGATAATTAGGCATAACATTCACTCAACGTTTGTAATGATTATTTATGAGTTGGGTGTTGTCGCTCAACAGCTACATGTAGTACGAAATGCGAATACTATTTTCTTTGTCTTCACTGCTCGCGAATTATAGAACGCAATAGATCGGAACATCGGAATAAAAATAGATCAATTAATTTGCATTCGGTAAATAAACGGCAGATCATGGCCGGCTATGTCACTTCTGCTAAAATTGAAGATGCTACTTCTTCATTTTAACTAACCAAGCAAGAAACTGTGCCAAATGAATTCACACATTTCTTTATCCACATAACGTTCTCATCGTTTTGAACGTAAACAAAATCGCAGTCAATTTATTACTTCAAACTGATTAAAACAAACCATGATGATCATCGAGGCACCGTTTTTGGAATACTGCAAAAATATTGACTCATTGTCAGCTGGTTTGTTTTGCCACTTTCGTTGATTACTATTCGATGTTTACCTATTCTGGCCAAACGCCAATTAAATTCATTGCATTAGATAAACGGTTTAATTTTTTCCGATAACGTGTTGTCGTTTAAACCGCGCGTGTGTTTCTTCTCTTTTTATTATTTGGTTGTGGCGCTGAGACTAAATAGACTTTCTGGGATTTTGTTGATTTTGATGAATGGGGACATGACCGTGAGTCGAATCATCATCACTAACTTCATGTATCGGCGATCTGAGTAAAGCGTCAACTGTTACAAGTTTTCGATTCGTTCGTCGTTTGAATTTCATATTCAATTGTCCGTGCTTCGTTAAAAAAAATTTAATATGACGTTTTTGTTGTAGCAAAGGCAAGTTTTGACTGTAGATGTATACATAATCACAAAATGTTTCTGAATTCTGAAATAATACATTTTTATCATTACTTCGCAAAACGACTTGCGTTCACTCAATTACGAGTGGCTACGCCTTAAAGTGACGTGAGCCTTTTAAACATATATTCTATATTTCATGCGATATTCAGACCAATTCTTAAAACAGTGCTTGTTATTTTTGAATTTCTCGGCCTTCGCCAATAAAACCGCTCGATATTATTTTCGCTACCAAAATGTGAAAACTGTCACACACACTTCTATGGCTCAGACGAAAAATAGCAATGCATTAACTTTTTCTAATCGCATATAAACCATAAACGGCACAACTTTCTAAAATTTACTTCTATTTAGCAGGCTTTGTTATGCGCTAAATCCATCACGCTGAATAAATTCATGCGATAGATTTATGTGATAAATGTGATGCGCTCGCTTTGCGGTGAACGAAGTCTGTTGCTCTTCAGTTGTTCACGCATGAACGTTCATGCTTTGCAGTGAACGCATCGCTAAGCGGTTGTGAAGAGCAACATACCTCGTTCACCGCAAAGCGAGCGCATCACATTTATCGCATAAATCTATCGCATGAATTTATTCAGCGTGATGGATTTAGCACATAACAAAGCCTGCTATTTGGAACTTTACCTATAAATATTGGTATTATTGTAATTGATGATGATTAGGTGCATACAAATTGCACAGCGTAAATTCATATAGCTCTAGTACATCCAATTGTCCAAAAAATGATCAAGATTTGAACGCCTGTGAACGCCTGTATAACATAAACCACATGTCAGATCACATTGCTTCAAAAAGAATTTTTATTCGACAAAGTGTAGTACTCTATATTTTTGTCCTTTTCACTATTAGTCCACAAGCCGACACAGCGGTAGGAACTTTAGCAGGGGCACGAAATCAGCTCCCAGCAGAATAAATTAACGTTACATGAATTATTATTAAAATCGAAAAATCAAAATTAAAACTAAAATTCTGCTGCGTTTGTTGTGTCGATCGGTATGTGTTTCAGTTGGAATAAATTCATTGGAACCGCTGCGAAATTTCTAACACTCGGTGGATGAAATTCACTTGGCTGCGGCAGGCCAATGTTATTTGCAGTCACATTTTCTGCAAATAGGTGTTATTTGCAGTCTAGAACAAAATAGTCACGACTGTAAATAGTGCTGAGTGCTATTTGCAGTCTCATAGTGAAATGCAGTTTGTACTAGACTGCAAATAGTACCATTTGCAGTTTTACTTCGATGGCGAATACACCATCGCTGTGAATATGTTCGAATTTTTTGTTTGCTTTCAACACTCGATTGATTTTCTCCATGTTGAAAATCATATTGAAATAATACGCTTGATTTGATTTTAACGTGACGTGGCCCACTATGACTATGTATGTTGACAACCATATTCATAACGCGTAATGGTACGGGTTTCGCACATCATTCTATAGAAAAAATCAGCGTCTATTCTCACTGCCTTTTTCGTGTGATGACAGATTGGGATGACCACCAAATTTTTGATCTTTGGCAACCCAATGACTTGCACGATGTTGTCGTGGTGTTGTTCAACCCAGTTGAGGTACGTTTCGATTTCTGACTGCATGATCAACCACATTGGAAATGATGCAAACCATGTATCTTCGTCTTTGGTGTATGTGGCGATATCATCGTCAGCTGGTCCACGAATGTCTCGAACGTAACGCAACAATCGATCTCGTTTGGCCAAGCACCTCTTGTTGCGTCATATCGTTTGATTGCCTATGACACTGCATTTGCCACATCTCGTTTATCGTATGTGTCCGGTAGGCCATTCGCTCGGTTAGTGTAGTACTGTCTGAATGCCTTCAATCTCAAGAAATACCGCAATCGTTTCTGTGCATGTGTATCCGAATTCTTCTTCACATTATGGCCATATTGTTGGAACAAATATTTCATCAAGTTACCGAAGTAATCATTGTTTGGC
Organism: Sitodiplosis mosellana; assembly: GCF_009176505.1. Lineage (NCBI taxonomy): Eukaryota > Metazoa > Arthropoda > Insecta > Diptera > Cecidomyiidae > Sitodiplosis > Sitodiplosis mosellana. Next base: position 57,634 of record NW_022600140.1, on the reverse strand, counting down.
CATGCGGAGCGATTCTCAGTGCTACGTTCTCAAAGCAATGCCGGAGCCAAGGATCCATAATGAAATCGTCTTCCCTGTAGTCTCGCAACACAGCAAAGGAACAGTTTTCGATGATGTGCATTCCATCGCCATCGTCAAAATATTCCCAATTGCCGGTGATGATGGCCTGTTCAGAGGCAGCTCTGACTTTGTTAACGAACAAAAGCGACACCAATTCAGATATTTCGGTGCATTTTTTGCTGGTTTTTGTGATCCATGGCAGAGCACGATCACGATATTTCGGTCGAACAATACTAGCGGCGGCAAATTTGATTGCAAAATATGCTCTCTCCTCCTTTTGCTGACCATTTTCAACTTTCCGCGGTTTCGGCCTATTGCCACGAATGGCATGTGCCCCTATCCTTTTTCTGCCCATTATTGAACCGTGAAAAAATAGAATGAAAACACAGAAAATTACTTTAGAATGCACCAGCAATGATTTGTTGTTGCTTTTTTGTGAAACAGAAAGAATTTCACAATACCTTACGACCATTTCACAATCCCGTTAGAGTGTTAATACTGCTTTGTGAACGATGCTATGATATGCGAACTAATGAGATTCTAAACAACAACAAAAATCAATATGAAGAAAATTATTAGATATTATGTATTTTCTACCTAAAAACACTAACTAAATTACTTAATTTGAACAAGAAACGAAAAAAACAATCACTGTAAATCGAACTATATTCACAACAAATGACTTGCCTTTTCAAATGCTCAGATCAATATACAAATCAACCGGCACCCGTTTGATATATCAAGCTTACCCTTTTTCCTTTTTGATTTTAGTTGCTGGTTGTTCAATCTGAATTTAGTCGAACGAAGCAAAGTTTCATATTTCATGACATGGTGAAATTGTGAACGGCGGTTTGTTTACAATAACAACTTCAAAATGAACCAAAACTAAAAGCGGGAATATGCACGACATTAGTTTTGCCTGCCATCTCTGGACAATTTAAAACGTAATCGTTGAAAATCAGAAGAAATGAATTTGAAAAAATACTCTTACCATTCAGGTCATTCTCTTTGAATCAATACATGAACAAAAACATGAACAATTTAAATCATAGAATTTTATTGTATACGCTATTTTTGCTACGGGAAGTCTGAATATCGATTGCTACGTTGTATGAACACCACTAATGTATACAGAATTCTTTTCTCTTTAATTTAAAATCTACAATTTCTTTTGTCCAAGTTATGAAAACCACCCTAATGTACATTATTTGGAATCACACTACTTTTCCGTTGGTTATTGATGACTTTTTCACTTATTCGTCAATAAAAATTAGATTGCTATTATTAAATTCAACGTTCTTTTCCCATTCCTGAATTTATGAAAACAGCAAGCACATTGCAACAATAAAAATCAGTTTCGACTCAATTACTTAAATAGGTTTTTTGAGACACATTTACGAAAATATGGAAGTGAAAATTTGAGACTTCAGGATCACAATCAGATACAAGTCTACTATAAGATAGACAACTTAGCAGCAAATAAATCATTTATCATTGTAAATGTCTAATATTGCACCTTTTGTATTTTGTTCGAATTATTACACAATGTCATGTTTGTCTTTCAGTAATTCAACGGTTTCGTGTGAAAATTTGTGCTCTTTCGAGTGCTCCCTTGCTACATGGGTTGTGTTTACGACGGGACTCAATGAATATAGGTAGATAGCGACCGAAACGACCGCTATCGAGAAGACTGTATTCAAATAAATCGGAATATTGAACAAAAAATAGCACAACACTGCCGTGAACAGTAGTTCCAATGCGCTTGCAAATGTTTTTAGAATAGAATTTAAGTAGCGTAAAAAAAAACTGGTAACGATCCCAATTGCCGCATTATTTAAAATAATAATAATCACATTAAACGTGAAAACCGTTTGCAAGTTGGTCGCATTAATGGATTCCAACGAATTCCCCTGAAGTACTAATAATACTATGTTGCATACGATCGAATCAACGTACATGAATATATTTTGCACATAGATATTGATGCGCGCACCTTCGCCTTTCAGTAAATATTCATTATAAACACCAGCCAAACATGAGCATACCAACTGAATGAATATGTAAATGGCGTCTATGCTGAGATCAAAGCCGGTCGTATTTTTGTTCGTATTCTTACTGATAGTCAGATTTTGCTTTGCTGTTGTCAGTGATGATATGTTTGAGTTGATCGAATTGCCGAACAAGTCATTTAAATTCAATTGCTTCACCATGCAGCCCAGTGTCAGTAGGATCAATGAGAACCATTGGCGTCGTGTTAATATCTTGTGGAAAATCACCTGGAATAAAAAACATTTCGATTAAATTATCTCAGCAATTAACACTTGTTGAATCACTTTCATCCAATTTCAGTGAACATCAGATGATATGTTTTATGAGTGAATATTCTAACTCGCTTTTATGCCTGTTTTCAAATTACTCCGATGGATAGACAAATGTGAATAGGCAGCAAATGTATGTTCAGCAAGAGAACTACTGTTAAAATCTCAGTTATTCACTCGATGACACCATTTATGGAACATGTCTGCACTATTCAATCTAATCTTATTGACCTTCGATTCAAAGTTCAAGCTCACCTGAAATAAGACTCCTGTTATCACGACTCGAAACTGAAGTAACAAATAGTAAGTCGTCGGATCGAAAGTTGATAAGTTTTTGAACGTTAAATTGTTGTAAATACAGTACAATAGCGACGGGATAAAGTACAGCAATAGCAAATGTTTGTTGTCAATTGTTTCCTTAACCAACAAAGTGACCGAATTGCTGGAAGAACAGAGCATTTTTTTATCATTTAAAGACGGATGTAATCTTATGTGGGCTGAACATTTCTATGCGAAATGTTTTGATTTAGCATCATATACACACAAATTAAAATACCTTTTACAATACAACGCGGTCGATGCTATTAACTTTACCAGTTCTGTGATTAAAACAACGCAAATTGTGTTGTAATGATAATTGCTGGACTCATCTTGGGAGGCTGTAACTAAAATCCCTATAAAATATATATAAAATAAATAAATTTCTATTCAAAATAAATACATATTTCAAATACATTGCGCAACAGATTGCCGTTCATTAATTTGTTAATAATACCTTGGCTGATGAATAAACTCATGTAGCCGATGAAAATACATAGTGTTAATTTCGTTGGAAAAACGTCTGACCAAATAATTCCACCCATTTTAAGTTGATGCGATCACCAAAACCACCAGCAAACTAGGTTTTCAATACCATTCTTGTGTGTTTTATTTCAAAATCGTTTATTTTAAGGTTCTTCCGTTCAAAATTATTGAAAACATGGAATCAACAGCATTCGTATTGTCACACATTTGTTGCAAACACTTCTCTTCCACTAACTTAAAAGTTTAGGTCGATTATCGTGGTGATAATTTTGACAGCTATATATTTCTCTTTATATCGTAAATGTATGAATAAGATATACGCTCTCGCTGTTTGTATGTGATGGGAAACGCACTGACGTTTCAATGACATTTAAATATGATGTCCCTATTAGAAAAAATAACGTCAATCGAAATCGGGGAATTTCTTTCCGCTTTTCTTCTTGATGAAATTGGCGTAGACGATTTTTCTTCTTTTGATATTAATAATATATTGTTTCAATAGGTCCTCCAAACCGGACACAAAAATGATAATCAAATAAAATTTGATGAATTTTCCTCTTTCAAGGTGATGTTGTATTGAAAAACCTACAGCTCAAGCAAAGTGCTTTAAAGGAATTGGACTTACCTGTTCAGTTGGTTTATGGGCAGTTGGGAAAATTGGTTTTAAAAATTCCATGGAAAAATTTATACAGTCTTCCAGTAGAGGCAGACGTTGAGGATCTGTACTTGTTGGTGGCGCCAAATCAGGCAGTTAGCTATGATGCTGAAAAACAGAAGAAAATCGATGTGGATACGAAGAAAGGCGAATTGGCCAAATTGGATGAGGCACGAAAACGTGAATTGGAAAAGGATAAGCCAAAGGCGGATAAAACATTTACCGAAAAACTAGTCGCACAAATTATTAACAATGTTCAAATACGCATCCGAAACGTACACATTCGTTACGAGGATCGTTCGACATCGACGATACCATTTGCACTTGGTATTACATTGGGCGGTCTCGAAGTGCACACCACCAATTCAGATTGGAATAAAGCATTTCTATCGGAAGCCCTCAGCAAGGTGTTTAAAGTCGCCAAACTCGATGGGCTTGCTGTGTACATGAATTGTAACACACCACTATTTCAAAGCCGATCGACCAGCGAATTCAGTCAACTATTCATGGACACAATCGCCACTAGCGAATCAAGGCCGGAAAATTTTACATACGGTATGTAAACGATTTGAAACGCCATCGAATATTACATTTATGAATTAATATGAATTTTTTTTATTTAGTTCTTGGTCCCATTACATCCGTTGCTAAGCTAAAATTGAATATGAATCCAGAATTGGATTCACCACCATTTGAAGTACCCAAAGTTGATTTATTCTTGGAAATGGAGAAGTTGGCAGTTGGTATTACACGAGCTCAATACCAGGTATGATCATTGAAATGCTCATAGGGTGAATAATTAAAAAAAGATTTTGTACAATTTCTTCTGCATTTTGTAGCGGCTCATTGAACTAGCGGACGGAATGGGCGCGATGTCAAGAGGCGTACCGTATAGAAAGTTCAGACCATTCAATACTCGTAAGAATGATTTCTTATCTTCTCTATTTTCAGGAATAATTGCAATTTCGTAGTTGTCACATTCTAATTTTAAATTATATCTTATCTATAGCGTATAGAGGAAATGCCAAACTTTGGTGGAAGTTCGCCTATGAATGTGTCATGGAAACGGAAATTAAGCGGCGCAAACGTGATTGGTCTTGGGAAAATATGATGAACCATGTGAATAGGTGTCGAGCATATGCAGACGCGTATCGAACAAAGTTGACAGCCAAGAAGCTCACAAACGATGTGCAGCAATGTCTAGATCGACATGAAGAACATTTGGATCTATTCAATTTGATATTGATTCGCAAACGGGTTAACTTTGAAGTTGAACAGTCAGGTATATTGCAAAAACCACAAGTGCAGTCTGCCGGATGGTTTAGTGGCTGGTGGGGTGGTGGAAAAACGGAAGAGCCTGCCGACAAAGACAAAGATATTCGTGAGTTAATTAATTAGAGGGATATTTGGATATTGTGGCTAGATGAGATACAATTTAATTGAGTTTAATTTCGTTTTGTTAGTGAATCAATTTAAGACGGCCATGACAAGCGAAGAAAAAGCGAAACTATACGAAGCGATTGGTTATCATGAAGGTGTGGTAGATTTACAATTGCCCGAGGAATATGTGGCAATTACAAGCCATTTCAATTTGAAATTGTTGGAAGTATGTGTTCGTAATGAAATCATCAAGCCTTCGGATCTTGAAATGTCATTGTCAACTGTGTTGTCGCTTCAAGTTTCGGGCGTTTCTTGTGAAATTGACCAACGACCTGCTTCATCTGGGCTTAAGTAAGCTTATAGATTATATAATCATTATATGATTCAAAACACAAATGTTATTTTTTTTACAAAATCCACGATAAAAATATTTTTCGTTTTCAGATTGGATTTAAAAATGAAGGAATTCACTGTATTTGGTTACAAACAATCTGATTTCATGCCAATCATGGTAAAATCAATATTGGAACCTACAAGCGATAGGTCATTGCTAGACATCAAGTTTGAAATGAATCCACTTGACAAGCAATGCGATCAACGAGTCGACGTTTATGCATACCCGCTACAAATCGTTTACGATGCGGAAACAATTATCCAGCTTTTGCAAGTGTTCAAAATGCCTTCAGATGCAAATTTATCAGAGTGAGTGTACTAGTTAATAAAAATAACTATTTTAAATCGTTTCTAACTGATTAGAGATAAGCTATATGTGTTCCGAACAAATTTGTAGAGCAAGTTGAGTACTACAACTTTATCGAAAATCCCAATTCGTTATCTCTTATCACAGTCCAGTTTTTAAACAAAATTCACTTCGGGCGTTGTACGGATGCAAACTCAAGGGGCAATCATAGTGTTAATTGAAATGGATGAATGTTTCTAATTTTTTTTATTTTTCGTTCACAACCTTTTCGTTGTAGGTTAACAGATGCAGCCGCCGATAAACTGTCAAATTTTAAAGAGAGGTCGGCAACTGGAATTCAATACGTAATCGAGAAACACACTCGTCTCGAGGTGAATGTTTCTGTGCAGCCGAACTACGTAATTGTTCCTTATGGTGGAAAATACATTGAGTAAGAAATCTATTTCTACTTGGTTTTAAGCGTACAATTCTGAATTTATTCATTTATATAATAAATAGGTTGTAATATCCTATAACATCTTTTGCAAAAACGATGTAAACTAAAAGGAAAAATGAAATAATGCAAACAAAATGTTCATATATTCATATACGCATTTCAATTCTATAGGAATAAAGTACCACTGATGATAATCAGCTTGGGTAGCATTTTATTGAAAACGGAGCCACGGCGCGAGGATACAAGAGATGTGGCCGCAATGCATGGCGCAGGCGCCACATCAGAACATATTCTAAAGGAAATGATGGACCAAGCTTATGATAAGTTCAACTTAAATATTGACAATATTCAGGTAGACAGTAAAAGAGAAACGATTTATCGATAATAATTTAAGATATTTCAACAAACAAATCCTAAGGATATTATTTTCTACTCACTACTCTTTTGAACGCTTGATAAATTTCACCACCCATTACTATCCAACCCGTTCGCATGAAGTGAAAACGATAATAAGTTCATACTTTGTTCATACTGCATTGAATCAACATTATTGATTTAAACAATCATACCTTCCGACCAGCGTTAACATTGAAATTCCAAATCGACGTCGTATCTTACAGTGTAAACAGCTGCTGTTGACATTCACTATCGAAGAACAGCAGTTCCGTAGCCAGTGAATTCAATGCTCTGCACGCTCCGCGCAGCTCATCGTAAGTGTGAAGAGTATAACGAAAAAACAGCGACTCTGCGAATCGTTCTACAGAGAAAGTTATTGACGTATGTCGTCTCATTCATGAGCATGGCTCAGAATTCCATACAAATAAGAAAACAAACAACGAAGAAAAACCGGAGAAAGGCAACAAAAAAGCATGCAACAAAGTGCTCATTGGGACCGATAAATTGTATGCATGTTATCCTTTGAATGATCAAGTTGATGAGAGTCTCATCATGAGAGAGTGTTGGGTAGTAATTGTTCTTTTGGTTATGATGCGTTCATATCTTTACTTCGACTCAGCACAGTTATCCCACCAAGTGTAAAACAGTGAACTGTCCAATTCATTCCTATCATCACGATATTTTTGATTGAAGAAAATTGAGCAATTCATGACGTCATCAGTCCATCTCTAGTTGAAACGAATCAACGGCGAACATTCATCATGACCCACAGAACATCGCTCTAAAAACTATTTTGTCGTGTTCTACGGCCGGAAAACGGATAGAAATCATAAAGTAATAGGGAAAACAAGCGGAAAAGTAATAGGAAAAACAAGTTTATTACAAGTTTTAAAAATGCTTCACTCGCCATGGAACTATTGCACGTTCATAAAAGTTTTATGATAAAACAAATGGGGTGCATTTCAAAATTCTGCGTTGGGTCTTGGACAGGCAAAATGAAATCAAAAATATTTGTTAATAAATTGAACAAATTATGTCAAGTATTTCGATTTTGGGATTAGATTTTAAAATCCCAAATTATTGCTAACTCCCACCGTTCAAAAGAGTAGAAGGAATAGTTATTTCAATAAATTTGAATTTTTTCCATATTGTCTTCTCATAGATTTTATTAGCTAAATCATCAGATCATTGGCAAGATGCTTTAACTCAGGGTAAAATATCACGACTTCATTTATTGGAACCGACGTCACTTCAAGTGAAAGCTGCATTGTGTGTCGTTGATGACGATCCACGGCTTCCAAAAACCAGATTGCATGCAAAAATTCCAAGCATAGGTGTTTCGGTTACGGAGCAAAAAGTTCTCGACGCATTATCGCTTGCTACTAGTATTCCATTGCCGGAGGGTGATACAACACCAATGGCTCTGAATAAGGTAATTTGAAAAAAGGGAAACTATCAATTGAACGATATAGTTTCTGATAAAATATACGATTAAATCACACTAGGAAAGTTTGTTGGTTGCATCAAGCATGTCACTGAAGCGGTATCTGGATGAACGGCAGTCGAAGCCGAAGATATTGGAAAACAAGCAACGTGACATTTCTGAAGAAGAAATTACACAGTACACCGACTTGGAATTTGGATTCGAACTCAACGGTAGAAGATTTTCAATGGAAAATTTGAGGTCGCGAAATATTTTCTAATCAAATTGATCCTATTTTGCAGAGATTTCAATAAAGATATTCAAAGATTCTGAAGAATTGCTGTCACCGAAATCGCCAAGTTCGCCAGGTGATGAGACATCATCAGTTACCGAAGAATATGCATCAGCAACGGGCACAATTTCAACGCAAGGATCGGTATCAGAATTGGAATCAATTGGTTTGCCGAAACAGCTTGCGCTCACAGTAAAACAATTGGAAATGGCAGTCACTCAACGCACTTATGACTTGAAAGTGTCGATGAAGTAAGGAACATGGAAATGAATTGAAGTTATTCGCGCTAAATTTTACTTTATTCATTTAGACTTGGTGCGATTTCGATGGCACAATATTATCATCAAATCGCAACTCCAAATGAACAGAAGAAGATCACAATTATTGAAACTCCACGATATGCCGAAACAAATGACTATCTGTTGTCATTATTTTATACAAATGCTAACAAAGACTCTCCAGAATTCACCACTAAATACAAGTCGACCGAACAATTTGTGGAAATTAGCTTTACTATTTTGATTTTACGATTGCACCAAGAAGGTCTAACGGAAATTTTACAGTTTGCTAACAACTTCCAAACCAAAATGGATGCTATTCTGACAAAAAACCACGGATATCGAATGGCATCAGCCGGTCCGCCATTGGAAACAATTGAAGAAGCCGATGAAAATGGAGACAACGAAGAAGAAGGTAAAATTGAACAAAAAGTAGTAAAGAGAAGCTCCAAGAAACCGTCAACAATTGTTGATAGCATCAAGGTGAAAGTAATGGCGAAAATGGAACAAGTTGCAATTGAAATCGAAAATGAAAAGCGGCCAATCACCAACTTGCGAATTGAGAACATGAACGCTGGAGTAATTATGAAGACATCGTACACTGAACTCACGCTCAAGCTTCAAGACATTATCGTAACGGATTTGAATACTGAAACCATTCATTCCACGGTAATCTTCGGCATTCGTATTTATACGTATATATTTTATGATGAGATTGCACTCAAATTCAAAGTAATTTCTTTATTTGTGGAATAGATCTTGACGGTTGTTGGAGGCGACGCCCTCTCATGTCAAATTGTACTCTTCAATTTGGAGGAAACGTCCGTATACAACAGTGACGATATGAAAATTGACGTTTCAATGGGTTGTGTGAAAATTGTATTCCTAAATTGGTTCGTCAACTCAGTCTTGGTACACATACATTTTCTTCGCTATCATTTCCTTTTTCAAATCGCCCCAAATTGCTCCCGAATGCAAAAAATATATTGAATTTATGTTATTGCAGAACTTTTTGGATAATTTCCAAGCGGCACAACAAGCGATAGCTGATGCTAGTGCAGCAGCTGCTGAAACAGCCAAACAAAATATGGTGGAAGCATATTCAAATGCTAAGCGTATGTTATTGAATGTTCGCATTAAGGCTCCGATTATCATTGTTCCCGTTGACTCGAAATCACTTCAAGCCGTTTCTATCGATTTGGGTCATTTGTGTATAACCAATCGCTGTTCAAATGTACCAAACTCGGCTGAGGTAATAATTTGTACTAACTAATGCCCATTTACTCGTTTAAATTATGATTCCCCTTCCGTACGATTAACTAGAACTCTTTTTTCTAAACAGAATGATCGTAGCCCAGCAATTCTGGATGAAATGAAGTTGGAATTAAAAGACATGCAAATTTCGAAAGTGGAAATTATTCAGGGAACTGTTGCCGATGATGGTTTTAAACACGATGACAATATTTTGAATCCAACATCATTTGCACTCATTATCAAAAGAAACCTTTCGTCTGGATGGTATAAGGAAATCCCAGATCTTGACATTTCCGGACGTTTAAAAAGCATTGTTGTGAGTATTAATTGCGATATTTAGCGGAACAAAGAAAAATTGAATATTGAACTGCATGAATACGTCTACCCCCAAATAGATGAACCTATTAAGTACGGACTACCAGTTGCTAATGTCGATCTTATCTAAAAATATGACCGAGGGTGCCAATGAAAGAGTTGTTATCAAGCGACCGGAAATTGGTAAATTTTCATTGTCGTCACTTTTATAAACTTAAATACGCACCAATAACGCAGAGATTTTTGCACTTCTGTGATTTTGTTTGCCTTTCAAAATTGTGTCTTGGATTTTTTTTGCAGTACATGAGTTTTCGGTCATTTTTTTTTACTTTTAATTCATATTAGAATTTTTTCCCTTTGCCTAATGTGTCAGCATAGTTTGTTCATTTATTTAACGTGTGCTTTCTTTTTTCACATTCCTTTTTTTCTTTTTTATGCTTGATGCATTCATTCTGAAACAAATAACCCACATCCAAATAACCCAAATCATTTAAATTAAAAAAACAATTTAGTAACAACACCAACGAGTACCGTACAAGTTCACTTTACCGAATCTGATGCGATCAGTGTGCTCACGGCTGGTAAAGGTTAGTAATACGACTAGTTTACTCATCTAACTAGCAATGATCCATCATTCATACTATTTTTTTCATATGCTAATGCTTATCCATCCAGAATCACAATCCACCCCAAAATTTATAGGATCCAAGGTTTTCCCTGAGTGTGTTCCAAGTAGTGTCTTCAAAAAATTTATAGATTAGGTTGAATTCAAATATACACCCTATCGAATTATATGGCCGATACAATTTTGAAACGTATTTATTTTACATTTGGCTGCTGGGTTCGATCAGATTCTTTAAATTTACGTCAAATTGATCTTAATTATTTCCTTTATTTATTTACACCGCCAAAAACTGGCTGAATACTTTGTTTGCATCCAAATAAAACAACAATATGCACCCATGATTTCTTCATTTCTTCAATTTGATAACAGTTTCAATTTGATAACAGTTTCAATTTTAAAGTGGACTATACATTTTTTTCCTGCATTTTTGGGTGAAAATATCGATGGAATTGAATGAATTTCGATGAATAATGACGATGTGGGCCAAAAACCGCAGTAGTTTTATCGATTTTATTTTCGAAAAAAATAGATTTTTCTGATATTTTTCCTCCAATTTTTTGGAAAATTTCAATCATGGCCTAAAAAGAAGTTTTACATCGGAATATTTCAATTTTTTTGCAAACTTTTCCATCCACGCGACATGAACCATACAAACGATTTTTCGTACACACAGCGCCAGTGTACTTCGTAGTGGAAAAAAAGTGAAGCTTGCTTGTCACCAATATTGATGACATCAAATTGTTTATGCGTTATTTCGCCCACTTTATGCACTAAAAATATTAAATCACCACTAAGAAGAAGGACGTTATCGATACAAGTTACAAATACGGTGATTTCATTTTCAAGCACGTATCGGACCACAAAGTTCTCGGCGTCATCATTGACCAAAAACTTAGTTTTGTCAAGCACATCGACGCAATTACAACGAAAAGGCTGCCCTTGGTTTCATCAGGAGATTTTGCTTCGACATCACCGATGTTCAAACGCTCAAAACATTGTATTACGCATTGGTTCAGTCTCATCTTGAGTACTGCAACGTTGTATGGCTGCCAACTTATGCCATACATATCGACAAAATCGAAAGCGTTTTGAGAAAGTTCACACAGTTCGCCGGAAGAGAGTATCGTACAGCAGCCAACGGATATAATATCACCGAATACAACAAGCGACTCGAAGCCCTAAATATGACATCATTAGAAAGAAGGAGAGTAAATGCATCAATTGTATTTACTTACGATATCGTGAATGGATACGCAAACTGTCCTACTGTACGCAATGATATAGCAGTAGGTGAGAGCATTCGTACCTTGCGCCACACTAACTACCTAAAGATCAAGGACAATCTGATGGACAAACAGATTAGAGCTCAAATTCCACAATTGTGCAAATACGCAAACAAAGTGGCTGATCCATTCAAAAATGCAACCAGTCGCGCAAACTTCATCTCATCAGTACGAAAAGAGCACAGCCAAATTTTTAGTTTAAAGTACTGACAAATTATTTTTTTACGTCTTTGATAAATGTATAGCATTAATGAGGCAAAACTGTGATTTTTACACAAATTAATTGAAATTTAGTAACTTTGACTGTGATATAGCCATCCATTGAGTCGGTGATTGTTTTTGACCTGTTATTTATAATGGAATATAGTTACTTTGGTCAATGAACGTAAAAATCAAACCAAACCTAATAATAAAAAATAAAAAAGATCAGGTTTTTCATGACTCTTGGAGTCATTTTCCTGCAAATCAAATTATTCAGCCAGTTTTTAGCGATGTAAATAAATAAGAATTATTTAATCAATACAAAACATCGTATTCAGTTGGACTTTCGATAAAAAAAAAGATGGGTTGCAAATCATCGATGAATCGGAAGTGATCCAGGATCGAACAACCATCAACGAAAAAATCATCTTGCTTTTGCTTTTCATGTGAAAAAAAGTTGTGTTTTCTCGATGTGTTTATGAATTCATATGTGAAATTTGCTAGAAATTGAAGAACTTTATATTTTCAGTGCATAAAGTGGGCGAAATAACGCATAAACGATTTGATGTCCGTGAACATCAATATTGGTGACAAGCAAGCTTCACTTTTTTTTCCACTACAAAGTACACCGGCGCTGAACGCAAAATTCTGGATGTCGCCCCCATGCTTTTCTAAGTCCCATAACTTTCCAACTACTCGAAATAGTAGTGTCTGAAGCAACTTCTTATTACTCCCCAAGAGCTTTGCATGCCAAGTACAAGAAGAGTTCTGAAAATTTACTAAAAATTACTAAATTTTGCAAACCCTTTGTATGCCTGTTGGCAACTCTGGGCGATGGATTACTATACTAAGTCATGTTAAACGTACAGTATTACGTAAACCTTACTGAGCGTTACTTAGCTAAAAAAAATTAACAAAAATATATGCAATTTTTCATCATTCACAACAAATCCCATTTATCTCTCATTTCGGGTGGTTCCATGAACTAGTAACAACATATTATGTGGATTGCAATTAAAGACGAATGACAGCTCATGAAAATAGTTTTTGCTTTCAATCTTTTGAATAAAATGGTCTAAAGTGATGAAAAACGAGATCTTTCATACATTTTTGGATAATTTTACGGTTTTTCATCAAGTTTTCAAAATATTGAACCTCAGAATAATTTTGATGCTACTAGTGTCCATCGAATATAAACTTCCGTACAATTCTAGACTAGCAACAAGTGCATAAAACGCTATGATATAAATGGAATTTTGTAGCTAGATGTAAGATTTCCTTACCAACTGGATATTTTTTTGATTTTGGTCCAATTTTTGGAAATCTTGAAGAGAAAAACTAGTTCTGGTTATACTTGCTGACTCTAAAACCTCTAGATAAATAATAACTAACAAGTAAAGGTCCCCAAGTGTCCCACGTCGATTTTAAATTTGTGTATACAGATCGATAGGATATGAAAAAAAAGTAATATTGACAAAAGGGCAGCGGCCCCTTTTGGGGTATAGTGGGGATATGGCCCCTTCTTTACAATGCTTCAACAATTTTCTCATACTAGAAATAGTTTGAGGACAAAAATATGTCGATATGAAATGTTCAAGATACTCCAGAGAATCAAATGACACCTTGGGTGGAGTTGCCCTCCACCCCCGAAATGAAATGGAGGGTCAAAAAGTGAAAAAATAGCGAAAAATGACCAATGCATCCCCAAAATAGGGTCAAACCCCCCTAAACCTTCCAAACAAATTATATTTTGGGATTCCTCTTGAAAAATTACCCCTAGGTTCAGAACATTTCCCATCAAAAAAATCATCCCTTATGTCCTAATTTAAGGCCGGAATGTTAGACAAATCGCACCCAAAACCTTCTAATGTATTCCGGCCTTGGTTAAGAGCATAAGGGATGATTTTTTTGATGAGAAAGGTTCTAAACCTAAAGGTAATTTTTCACGAGGAATTCAAAAATGTAATTTGTTTGGGAGTGTGAAGGGGTTTTTTGACCCGATATACAGAAAAAATTAGTTTTTTTCAATAAAATTGTATGGGGACTCCCAAAGGGGGGGGGGGGGGGGGCGGGGGGGGGTGACCATGGGCAAAAATTGAAGGCCCGGAAAAAATTAGCTATAGTTGGTTCACATTTCTATGCAAAATTTCCACTCCAAAGGGTAGAAAATTGACTTTTTAATAATTGACCCCAAATGAGAGGCAATTAAAACTATTCAATTTCTGGGATACTGGGTGCGGGGAGCCGTTGAGAAAATACATATTCCCACTAATTTGGGTATGAGGAATCCGAATTTTTGGGTTTTAGGTCGAAAAAATGTACCCCCTGGGCAGGAGACCCCCCCCCCCCCATTGGGGGTCGAAAAAATTGGAGGGCGGCCACACGTGTGCAAGGGGGGTTTTACCGGTTTTACCCCCCTCTAGGATTTCAAAATGTGGACCCCCCTCCAAGCGATTTGGAAAATTTGACACTAGATATAATCGATTTTCAAAAGTGAGGACCTTTTTTTTAGTCCTCACTTTTTTCGGAGACTGGTTTTACACTAGATACAATCGATTTCCAAAAGTGAGGACCTTTTTTTTTCTTTAAGGTCTTAACTTTTTTTTCGACACCCATTTATAAATTTTCAGACACCCATTTATAAATTTGACCCCCCCTGGCAAAATCATTTTACCCCCCCCTAGAATTTTTGACCTTGCACACGTCTGAGAGCGGCTACCCAAAAAAAATTTTCTCATCATTCTGAACAACTTTGCCATACTGTATGGCCCATACATCATTTTTTGATTGGACGAAGTTTAACAAAGGGGGGTACTCTATCCCCATTCTACCCCAAAAGGGGCCGCTGCCCTTTTGTCAATATTACTTTTTTTTCATATCCTATCGATCTGTATACTCAAATTTAAAATCGACGTGGGACACTTGGGGACCTTTACTTGTAAGTGTGCTTGGTACTTGTCCGGCTCTTGTGCCATATGAAAGAAAAAACACCCTTCGGGACAAGTTTTCTATTTAAATATCGATATAACAGCTAGGTAACGCTCAGTAGGGTTTATTACGGTCCAATACTGTACGTTTAACATTTTATTTTATTTTTTTTTTCATTTAACACCGCCAAGCTCTGGATGAATATAATGAGGTTTAAATAAGTGTTTGGCCGGAAAAGAGTGCAAGAATGTTACATCATTTTATAATTACAATAATTTACACTGATTTAGTACAACTTTCAGTTCTCGCCTCGTTAAAAACCTGGCTCTTTTCATAAAGTACGCAGTATTTAGAGGTGTCAACGGACAAAGTTTTGTCCGTCCGTCCGAAAAAAATTTGAAAAAATTCGGACGTCCGGTCCGAATGTCCGAAAACCAAATTTTTTTTCGGACGTCCGGTCCGAATGTCCGAAAACCGAAAATAATTTTCGGACGTCCGAATTTTTTTTGATAACACCACGGACAAGGGGTTTTGTCCGAACTTTTTGAAATTTCTCGGACGTCCGAAAAAATCAAAAGAAAATTGGATAAGAATACGCAGCTTATTCTTCTTCGGCGAAATTTTTGCATTTTTTGGTTGGAAAACTCTAGGAAAAAAGTTCTCTGGTTTGTACTTTCCCCGATTTCCCGATTTCCCACAGTTGCGCTTTTCCGAGGCTTTTCCAGCCAAAAAATGTAAAAATGTCGCTGAAGAAGAATACGCTGCGTATTCTTATCCAATTTTCTTTTGATTTTTTTAAAAAAAATTCGGACGTCCGAGAAATTTCAAAAAGTTCGGACAAAACCCCTTGTCCGAAAAAAAAATTCGGACATTCGGACCATGACGGACCGGACCCTTCGGACCGGACGTCCGAAAATTATTTTCGGTTTTCGGACGTCCGAAAAAATATTTCAGTTTTCAGACGGACGGACACCAATGTCCGAATTTTTGTCCGTGTCCGTTGACACCTCTAGCAGTATTCACAAAAGTAGGCACATGAAAACAAAAACATAGTCATACAACCGAGATGGAAATGCTTGATAGTAGTCAGATAGCAAACGGTCCAAAATAACCTTTGGTAAACGTTTCCTATGTGAAGCGTTTAGTTTTACACTTTAATTGGAGACTCTAGGACGGCCAAAGTCGTCACTCAATTTATACCGGTGGATAAATTGACGAGAAGTTTTACGTCGGTTTAGGCAGTTCCATGTTGGCTGTAAAGTGCTTTGAGTTAATAATTGGCCATGATTTGAAGCGTATAAGGAGCATTTGATGCTTATATGAAAATAATTCAAAATTGATTCTAAAACTGAAATAATAGCTCGCCAACCCAATGGATGGCTATGACAAAGATCAATATCAAAATTAACAATGAATAGAGTAAACATCACAGATAGGTATCATTATCTCAATACATATAGGAGAATGTAGGGGGACAATTCGTCAGTCATTTAGTGATAATTTTTGCCATGTGCGCCGCGTGAAAATGAGTTGAATGCGTTCGGATGACGGAAATTCGGATCATGACTCTTTCGTGTTGGTTTTAATCAGCAGTATCCCAATCACAGAGAGATACAAGAGCAATATGCTTCTTTGTCTCTGGTGGTCCCGTCCAGGTAGAGATCATGCTCGGGTTTTATGGTAACATGAAAATTCGTAATTCCGTAATTAGTGTGGGTAGTATCAACGTGTTCTCGTAGAGAACATATACAAAAAACAAACATGTGTTTTAAGATTGCTGAGCATCTCAGCATTTCGTAAGGCACGGATATATCCGAGCATATCGACGACGCATACTGTTTAATACAGTGGCGTGTGTTGCTACGTGCAGCCGCAACGACTCGACCGAGGTGTGTTCAGTTGATGTGGCTGCACGCAGCAACAACAAACATATTTCGGTCGAGTCGTTGCGGCTGTGCGTAGCAATGCACGCCACTGTATGCGTCGTCGATATGCTCGGATATATCCGTGCCTTACGAAATGCTGAGATGCTCAGCAATCTTAAAACACGTGTTTGACAAAAAATGAGGTTACCTGGATGAACAATTGACTGAGTAGCCAGGTAGTCATTTGAGTTTGCATAACGATCCAAAAGTGGTGTCCGTCATTTTGCGAAAAAATTGAATCGGTAAGAATAATCTTGACCTGCCAAATTGAGTGAAAATAAATGTGAAACATTGAGTTTTTTATATGGAGTTGTTGTTGTAAAGTCCATATAAAAAAACTCTATGTTTCACATTTATTTTCACTCAATTTGGCAGGTCAAGATTAATCATACCGATTCAATTCTTGGTCGCTGCTGTGATATAATTTAGTATAGTAATCCCAACAGGGTGACAACTTTTGACAGTTCCCATTTGGGATTATACATTTGCGGCGTTAATGCGCCGTATTCATATACGTCATGTCAAATTTCATGTCAAATTCAAAAAACTGTTTAAAAAAGTCCGTTGTTTATACTGTTCTAATTTGTTATTCTCAGCTACTCTCCATTTTTTTGATTGAAAAGATGCTTGTATCATTTACATTTCATTTCTATTTTTTAAAATTATAAAATATAAGTAATACATATATTATTTAATTCAATTATATAATTATTTATGCCCGTTCCAAGTGGTCTGCATTTAAAATTTAAAATTTCAACTTTGTGAAAACGGCCAAAAAATGAAATCTAATAAATCAAAACATAAAATTTGGCCGGAAACAAGAAAAACTGACCTTCTGAGTACACCCTATAAGCGGCATGGGGCCTTGAAATCATGATTTTCCCGAATTTTGTTGAATCTCAAAAATTTAACTTTCAAATGCGTGATTTAAGAAATTTTCCCACAAAACCATGTTGCAAATAAATCAAGAATTGTTGGAAATGACCAAAAAATTCTGAATCAGCAAAAAAAACCAACCACTTTGTACGTATTTTGAGTCCAAATATGCAAAAATATCATTTTTCGTACATTCTCAAAATTTAACTTTCAAATGCGTGATTTAAGCATTTTTCATGCAAATTCATGTTGAAAATAAGACAAAAGTTATGAAAAATGGTCCAAAAATTCTAAATCAGTAATAAAAAGCAAGTACTTTTGACCATTTTTGGGTTCAAATAGACAAGAATATCAGTTTACGAACACCCTCAGTATTTAACTTTCACATTATGGTGAATTGTTTCGGGAAATATCGTTTTTCGACAGTCTACTTATCCAAAACTTCTAGGCGGCCTAAAATCAAGCACCAAAAGCCATGTCTGTGGTTTGTTTATGGGGATTGCAGGTCAGCACAAGATCTAGATAGTATTTTTTTGCCCAATCCATTGGTGTTATCGCCACATCGAAATTCGGGCTCCTTATCACTTAATTTGCATCATGTGATAAATGCGAGTGACGTCATCAATAGCTCGGGAATCAATTGAAATGAAACACACGAAAAAATATTCGAGTAACGAAACAATGTGATACAGATCCATTCATATGAAACAATGCGAGAGGGTTCGTTCATAACGACACTGCGGACAAAAAATCTATCAAAACGGAACACCGCAAAGCGAAATACTTAAAACGGCACATGCTATGTTTCATTCTTACGGATTTCTTTTCCATGTTCCATTTTAATGGATTGCTTTATTTTTGTTTTGTATCTGTGTATTGAGCGACGAAAGTCTCATGTTCATTCCAAGCTCATCATATCTAGATCTTGTGCTGACCTGCAATCCCCATAAACAAACCACAGACATGGCTTTTGGTGCTTGATTTTAGGCCGCCTAGAAGTTTTGGATAAGTAGACTGTCGAAAAACGATTTTTTCCGAAACAATTCACCATAATGTGAAAGTTAAATACTGAAGGTGTTCGTAAACTGATATTCTTGCCTATTTGAACCCAAAAATGGTCAAAAGTACTTGCTTTTTATTACTGATTTAGAATTTTTGGACCATTTTTCACAACTTTTGTCTTATTTCAACATGGATTTGCATGAAAAATGCTTAAATCACGCATTTGAAAGTTAAATTTTGAGAAAGTTAAGGGTGCTAAGAAATTTTCGCACCAGGGCACTGGCGGAGCAAAAAAAAGTCACTGAATAACAATATAGCTAAAAAAATTATTTTACTATGACTGGGATTGGGAACAAGTTGACGAGTTAAAGATGTTTTTTTTTCTTTTTTTTCATGACATCTTTGATTCGACTTGTAGTGATTTGAATCGATGGGTGCTCGAATCGACGATTTTTCTTTCAAAATTCTACCCATTCGCCATCTTTGCATTTTTCGCCGCTCTGTGAAGTTCATTGTTGTGAGCGTATTTGAGTCATTCGTTTATCGTCGCTAGTTCCATAGAGCTGCGACTTTTTTGAGGTGGCATCTTGTTGCAAACGTCAACGAAAAATTACATTGGAGACATACAAAGCGAGCACCCTTGAGATCTTGCGATCCGATAGCATGAGAATTTTAACGTCACAGAAATGTGTACGTGCTTTACATGTTTATTCATGTTTAAATGATTGAAACTTGCAATTTTGACTACATTTAGGCGTTGTTGTTGTGTTCTTCAATGCAATTAAGATAGAAACTTTGTGATTACATGTTAGTTCATGAATATTTTCACAAGTTTCGCTCTTTTCACATTCTGTACATTCAGTGTCCATAAGAATCAATGTATTTTTGGTTTTTGCTGTCGGATCGTGAACGGATCGGATTGATTTCAAAGATGTTATTAGTGGGCGTGTCGCAATAGACTGAATACAGCTTGAGCGACGAGTCTTTGACTCCCCGCATTCATCCAATAATCCAATAATCCAATTGCCCTATTTCGAAGACTTGAGAAGTTATAAGACTTCGAAAATATTGCAAAAAATACAAAAAATTGAAATATTCCGATGTAAAACTTCTTTTGGGGCCTGATATTTTGGGCCCATTCGATTGGAATTTTGGTCCACATCGTCATTGTTCATTCAATTCCATCGATATTTCCACTATTTTTACACATATTGTTTTATTTGGATCAATTTGACGTGACCGAACACCGCAGCGAAATACAAAATAAATACGTTTCAAAATGTTATCGGTCATATAATTTCATAGGGTGAGCATTTGAATTCAACCTTAGAAGTTATGATCTCCGGGTAGACCTCAATTTTACGATACCATAAATACAAAATGGCTGAGACTATAACTTCTAAAATTCTGGGGGCTTGTAGAGATGACCCATCAAAGGACCATAGGCATTTGAAAAAAAATAGTGTAAATGAGGAACCTTTATTGATAAGTTAAATATTTGAAATAGAAATTCCTTTAGATGGTTTGTACTATCTTTTTCCCTTTTTTGACTTTAAATTTCGCTTCGGTTTGGCTCATTTGAAAATTTTGAACATCGTGAGACATTTATTTTGCTCTTTCTGTATTCAATTAGATTCACGATCATCCAAACGTGTCACAACGAAGAGTACAAAATCAATCAAGCCAAAGGCGAGCAGTCTCGAACAACAGGCCTCGGCGAATGATAACAAATCGGTTACAAAAAAGAAAATCGATACATTTTTAGAGTTCACTTTCCAAATGGATTCCATCGTTTTGAATTTGTTCACCGGTAAACAAAACCAAACATTTGGTTCGTTAACAAAGGGAATGTTTGACCATTTATCATTTTTCCAGCTCCTGGACAAGGACTTGCCTCGTTTGGTATCCATTTCCTATCGCTCAAAGGATGCAAGCTCGTTGATGAGTCTATGAGCGCATCGATTGTCCTGTGCGATGTACAACTTGATGATATTCGACCTGATCGCCAAAAATTTATCACAAAGTTAGTTTTGGAATAGATGATTTAGTTCTATCCACAAATATATTTATTAATAAGTTTACTTTGTCTTGCGCAGATTTATGAAGAAAAAAGAGGTCGTGGCACCATTGAATAGCAGTAGCAGTAGCAGTTCAAATGCATCGCTTGCACCACAATCTACGAATTCAATGGTCGATATCGTAGTGCGAATGAAACAAGGCGACACATTCGCCAATCTCAAAGTATCAAGTTTCGATTTGATTTTATCTTTGGAATTCTTGTTGAAAATCGGACAATTTGTGACCGTTCCCCAAGATGCAAGACCGTTGACTACTGCACCGACCACTACCTCAATCACCAATGCAGCGGCTAAACGTAAGTCGTTCAACTAGATATACAGCGCTCTCTCAGAAATCTTAATCTTCCAGAAAACTGAAGCAATTTTTGAAAAAAGAAAATCCTCAATTTCATACAAAATCGCGTTCAGAAATCTTAATTGTCCAGAAAACTTGAGTTTTTCTGCAAAAAAAGACTACCTAAGATCCTGCGAGAGCACTGTACATCTCAAACATAATGTTTCACAGCACTTTTATGGTGTGTTTGTTTGTGAATTTTAGCGACTGAATTAGTACCGGCTACTGAAACTGATCCGAATAAAAAGATAACTGTTTTGATCAACATTGAGCAGCCTGATATTATTCTCGTCGAAGCAATGGATGATATTAATTGCCTGGCATTGATATTGAATGTAAGTTTTTATTGTGAATTTCGATGCGGTGGAAGTGTCGCATGATCAAACATGGGTTTTCCGATGGCTGAGCATCTCAGCATTTCGTATGCTGCAGATATATCCGAGCATTTCGACGACGCATACTGTATAATGCAGTATCTCAGCCATCGGAAAACGCATGTTTGCGCATGGTTGAATTTATGGTGTACTTAATCTGGTTTTGTTAGACGCAAATGGCACTACGAGTTCGAATGCAAGGCGAAAAACAAGTGATCGAAGGAGAAATTGCCGATTTGAAGTTTTATCTGTGTGAATTCAGTCCAGCCAGACGAAATGCAACCAAGCACTTTATCATTCAACCGTGTACGATTAGCCTGCATGGAAATACACCTGAAGCGAATGGCATGAATCTTAGTTTATCTACTAGTGATATTCGAATTAATGTTTCACCAGGTATCTAGAGACGAAATTTACGCCAATACTTTCACAAGGATGTGTTCAATGTTTTTTTGTTCGTTCTTCCGTTCATTTGTAGCGATAATTGAAATTATTAGCAAAGCGATGTCAACGGTTACAACGACCGAAATCCAAAATGAAAGCATTGCTGAAGAACTACCCGACTACACAAATCTGTGGGAAATAGAAAAGTACAAAGAAGAAGATTTTTGGTTTATGAAAGTTGAAGAAGCCCAAGACACTCTCGCCACTGAATATTTCCAATCGTTTGCTGAGCGCAAACCGGAAGTATGTATCGTCGAAGTGCCTTCCATTGTTATTGTTATTGAAACAGGTTTTGGCTATTACACCTATCCGATGCTGGTCATTGAAACAAAGATGAATGCTGAAATTCGAGACTGGAGTTCCGATGTAAGTTTGGAGTATTTCAACATATAGAAGTAATGTAATGTGTAATCTATTACTTATTACAGCCCATTATAATGGCTATTACATTCATCCTATTGCAGGTCATATTACAAATCTATTCGTGAGACGTAAAAGAATGTATGTTTTTTTGTCGATTTATATTTTTGAAAAGGAAAGTATGTTTTCTGTTGATTCTATCTGCGTTAAAAGGAAGTATGTTGGCATCCCGTCTAGCCTCCGCGGTTTTTCACGTTTATGATAGGAAATAATAGATATTTGACTTCAGCAATGTTATAGAAGACCTCGAGTGCTACAACTTTGCTGAAGACATCAAGTTGTTATCTCTTATCAGTTCCGCGGAAACTGTGAAAAACTGCGAGGACCCACTAAAAACGAACATACATTCTTTTAACCATTATTAGTTGCAATGAAACATACTTCTGTTTATTGCTACGAAGTTGGACCAACTTGCGTTCTTTTACGTCTCACTAATAGAAATGTAATATGATATCCTATTACTATTACTTTTACTATTACATGTAATAAAGGGTGTTTTTTTTTGGTGCGTCATAACTTCTTTTTTTAAATAAAACATAGAAATATTTAAATTTTGGCCCAAATTTGGCTTTATTTGAAAGATCAATTCATGACATTATATTTCAACATGTTCAACAATCTTTTTATTTAGATTTCGATTGAAAGTTCTCTTTCATTGGGAATGGCAATTTACAACAGCACGCTGGCTGTTTGGGAACCCTTAATTGAGCCAAATGAGCGCGAGAAATCGAATGGCTTAACCGAATACCAGCCGTGGGAGCTGAATTTCAACTTGAAAATTGAGAAACCGGTTGAAAATTCACTCACCGAAAGTGAACCAAAAACTAAGATTCAGATTTCGTCATGTGATACTCTCGAAATGTCAGTTACAAAAACTAGCCTAGACGTGCTTCAAGATTTAGGACAAGCTTTTTCGGATGCCATTAAACCGCAAGGTTTGAATAAGCCCGATATTGTTGCACCGTACATTGTCGAAAATGACACGGGTTTCGATATCATAATGAACCTGAAGAAAGGATCATTGAATTTACATTCATCACATCTACCAAATCCCGATGGTTCATCGAATCACTCATTGGTCGTATTCAACACAACATCGGCAGAGCTCGATCCCAACGAAATCACTACATGCAAAATTTCGCCCGGTGGTCGGGCCTATTTGCAACCAAAACACGAACACTCATTGGCAAAAATCACTGCGTTTCTCACAAAGGAAGAGGGCAAATTGCAAGAAACACTTTTGCACGTACAGATCGGTGAAATCGACAAGGAAATCACATTACCTGTTCACAAAGCCGATCGACGATACTTCCCACTATATCGTGACACACACCAAGAACCATGGGGTATCATTTCACATGTCCACACAGAATATGGAAGCACGGTCATTACCATTCATGGTGTGCTGAAGGTGATGCGACTAATTCAAAAACTAATTACAAATAAAAATAAACACCTAAAATTATTATTTCTTTTTTTGCAGGTTAAAAACCACTTCTCGACATCGGCGAAAATTTTCCGCAAGCGAAGCGGACAATTGATTGAAGTTGGCCAAGTTGAGCCTGGAGCAGTGTTCAATGTTCCGCTGCATACATTGTATGCTGCTCACAAAGAATTGTTCTTCTCAATCGCCAACTACAAAACATCGATTCAAGGTTTCAACTGGAAAGAGAATCCAAGCGATTTCAAGTATATGAAATACTTGCAATGTGACCCCATTCATACGTTCGAACCATTCTATATAACTGCGATTCGGGAACGTGAAGAAGTGTACCATGAGGTTACATCAAAATACACCATGTTGAGTGCATGCTATGTGATTAACTTGAAACCACCGCTTTATTTGCGAAATGCATTGCCAATTGATATTCAGATTTCAGTGGCTGGTTGCACTGTATCTCAAACCGAAAATAATGTCAAAGAATCAACCGAAAATAACCATCATGTTGTCGACTATAAGGGACCACTTAATGCAAGCTTAACCAAATCCGATTTCCTTGACTGTGGCGAAAAAATTGTGAAACCGGGCGATCTTTTACATTTGCCAACGGTTAAGACGACGGCCAAGGAAGGCGAACGAAGAAGTTTAATTGTGGCCAGAGTAAGTGACTTGGTCCTTCTCCCGAAAATAAAAAATAAACAAATCCGAAGCATGAATAAAAGAAAAATAAATATATTTTTATAATAGTTGGTCCAATATTTAGAAAAGGATTGGTCGTGCACAACTGAAGTGCCAGCACATCCACCCGAATTCGCAGTTTGGTCTTTTAAATCCTATGATTCAGATGAAATCATGTCAATCGAGCTTGGTGTCATGTAAGTTATGACGAAGAATAAACAGTTGAATGTTCTTTGACGATTCTACTTCTTTTTGCCCTAAGGTTCGAAAATCGTTTGGGTAGCCTACAAATGACAGTGTACTGTCCATTCTGGATGATAAATAAAACCGATCTTATGCTTAGTTATCGGGTGAGTTATTTCATAAAAATTTGAATTTAAATAGGAAAAACGTTGCTAGAACAACTAATATACTTCCGAAAATTTGAGAAAATAATTAACATTTGAACTTTCCAAAATGTCTATTCTCTTTGTTCAAAAACCCAATGTATTGCTTGGAAAATGTGTGCGTGTGTGTGTCTTTATCGTTCAAACCAAAACTTATTTATATAGAAATCAAGAAAAACCGAAAAACATGAATCTTCGGGCAACGTACAGGTTCGTCGATGTCATTTCATCACGTTTTTTAAATCGTAAATTTCGTATTTTCAGTTCGATTTGGTTAACTGTTCCAACCACTTATGCCGGGTTGATTTTCGTTTTGGGTCTAACCCATTTTCTATTGTTGCTTTCTTTGATATATTAACTTGGTGTCACGTTCATACCAGATGTAAACAATCTTGATGAAATGAATTTCTGTTTTTTTCAGTCAACGGACGAGAGCGTAAATGTATTGTATCATCCACCAGATTTGGAAGGTCCAATACTTTTTTCGTATCGCGAAAAAGTATTCTTTGGCAAGAAACGAGCTGCTGTTCGCGTCGAGAATGGTGAATGGAGTGAAAAATTCGCCTTAGACGCCGCTGGTTCAACTGGTTTAGTTGAATGTAAAGCCGATGGAGTGAAATATGAAGTAATTTAGAAATTTTAAAATTTTAAAAATTCATATACATTATTTCAACACTAATTGTGCTTCTTATTTTTGGTATTATTCAGATTGCTGTACACAATGCGTTGACTCACAATTCGCTCACCAAACAGATTACGTTCATGCCATTCTACGTGCTTACGAATAATGCTCCATTTACAATTCAAGTGCAGGAAAACAAGCGACCAGGCGATACTTGGACTGTTATTCAAACTAACCAAAGTGTTCCACTGTGGCCAAAATCGGATTGCAGGACTTTGCATGTACGAGCAGGAGATGATGAAACAGTGTCAAGACCATTTAAGTTTGATGAGCCTCAATGTACACTCCTTAAGCTCAAAAATAAGGTAGGATCATATTCATTGATTGTTAGAACATTGGAAGGAAAAAAATTGTTCCGAATTCACTTCCTTCAGAGTAATTCGAAAAGGTTCGTGTTCAAATTTTCTTATTTCGATTGATTTAATTTCAGTATGGTGGCATAAATGTAGATGTTCAAGCTTCGGAGGGTGGCGTTTTTATCGCGTTCACCGCATATCATCCAGGTGATGCGCCAGCATTGATTATTAATCACACCGATAGATTGGTGAAATTCTGGGAAAAAGGAAATGTGAATGAGCGTCGGCTTGAGCCATTTGAAAAAATGTTGTATACATGGCAGGACCCGGCTGGTGACCGGTTGATTCTTTGGGATGACGGAGATGATTCGATTGAAAATGATCTGCGTCGAGACGGTATAAAGCCGATCAAAAGCAGCGTCGGTGACACATCGTCATATTGGGTTTCTTTCTTGGATGGAACTCAACGTGTGTTACTATTCACAAATGTTCAAGATATTGCCTTCGGTGCAAATAGTGCCAATCGCTTAGACAAGGTACATTTATGCTTAGGAGAATTCCCATTTAGAACATGTACTTGTAGTACATAATAGTATTTTCCGTGTGTTCACACTGTAAAAGAGAAAGGATTTCATATTGATCGATTGAGATTTTCAGCAAAAAAAAGTCTCTTACAAGCATCACACTTTATAATTGACGGCCTGAGAAGAAGAACATATCCTACAAAACCTGTGCGCAGAACAAGACACAGAATTTTTTTAGTCAAAAGGCGAACAGCAAATTTGCGAGCGCAAAAACCTAATATATTTACAGCGAGCGCAAAAGCATAACAGCCCTACTTATACGGAGTTTGCATGCTAGTAGGCTTGTTATACTTTTGCGCTCGCAGTGAATATATTAGGTTTTTGCGGTCGCAAATCTGCTGTTCGCCTTTTGATTAAAAAATTTCTGCGTTTGTGTTCTGCGCACAGGTTTTGTAGGATATGTTCTTCTTCTCAGGCCGTCAATTGATAAGGGTCTCAACTGGAGATTGAACTAGATATGGCCTCTCACACAATTTGGCTATATTTGAAAAAAAAATTGAACGTCCGAAACTCAAGTAAAAAGTTCGAACAGTGAAAAGTTGTTCGCTCGTTCGTTTATTTTCCGAACGTTCGAACTTCTA
This sequence comes from Sitodiplosis mosellana, assembly GCF_009176505.1. Classification (NCBI taxonomy): domain Eukaryota; kingdom Metazoa; phylum Arthropoda; class Insecta; order Diptera; family Cecidomyiidae; genus Sitodiplosis; species Sitodiplosis mosellana. Next base: position 30,185 of record NW_022600140.1, on the reverse strand, counting down.
ACTGGGTTTCGAAATTTTTCGAACGAACGAACGTTCGTAAATTCTTGAATTGCTACGAACGAACGAACAAACAAAATTTGACTTTTTCTCTAACAGTTCATGTTCGTTGACACCTTAATGCACAATTGGCACTTGAGCTCTGATTTGTTTGTCCATCAGATTGTCCTTGATCTTTAGGTAATTTGTGTGGCGCAAGGTCCGTACGCTCTCAGCTACTGCAATGTCGTTGCGTACAGTAGGACAGTTTGCGTAACCATTCACGATATCATAAATATATACAATTGATGCATAACTTGTGAAACTTTATTTTTCCCAATGCGTATATTAATAGATTCTGGCATTAGATGATAATCCCTTCGGATTTTTGTGCTACAAAATTCACAAATTATTAATATGAAATCAATTCTATTCAACAGTAAAGTTTAGTGACAGTAAGAGCTTGATTTTTTGTTCTTAGATGGGACCCCATATAAGAAAACGAGACAAGGTCTTCTTTTATCTTTTTTTCGAGCACAATTATTTTTAATTTTTATTTATTTCACGTACTTGAATGCACTCTCCAACATTTCTTCTTTATTTGCTGATTGGAATTTTCTAAATTTTTGTTTTGTTTAAAATTATTTATAATTTCCGGCACTTGTTATTACTAATTATTCAATACTATACCATTCTAACTAATGCATACCATTTGTGAATAGGTCACACAAGAGATCGAAGTTGATGTCCATGGTATTGGCTTATCATTGGTCAACAATCACAAACTATGCGATATAATGTACATTGGAATTGCAAGTTCTGGTGTGATTTGGGAAGAGAAAAAGAAGTCGCGGTACTTTAAACAGATGAAAATTCAAGAAGTACAAATTCTTGAAGAACGATATCAACAGTACTTGCGCAACAGACAGACTGGCATCCAGGAACACCACCTTCACTTCGATGGCGGCGGAAAAATTCCAATCGACTTCGATAATATGATGTTGAAAAAATCTCGTCCACGTGAAATTCGTCGAACATTTTATCCTGGCCTATGGATTCAGATGAAATCGTCACCATATCAATTGCAACTACATGTCAAAATCAATCGCATTCAAATCGATAATCAACTGAGTGACTGCATCTTTCCAGTTGTATTGGCACCGGTCGCTCCACCGAAAAGTGTTGCCGCTTCAATTGGTATGTGTGTTTCAGATTATTTATAATAATAGCCAAATAAGATTACGATCTGACTTTTATTTGTGCTTGCACCATTTCTTTGACAGAGCTCAAACCGTTTGTTGAATGCAGTATTGTACAACGTATCATTCCTCATTCAAATGTGAAACAGTTCAAATACCTCAAAGTTTTAACACAAGAATTCCATGTAAAGGTCGATTTGTTGTTCATCAATGAAATCGTGGAAATATTCACGGTCGAATTAACCGATGAAGAAAAGGTATGGCAAACGCAACGAAGTCTCTAATGCCAATCAAACATCATTATAAATGCTCATTATTATGAATTGGCACACTAAATATATTTATGTTTGCAATTTTTCTAGCGAAAACTGTTCAACACAGATATTCAGCAGCATAGCGAACCGTTATCAGCACTTGTGCTTACGCAATCATCTCAGGACCAAAAGAACTTCTATGACCAATTGCATTTGGGGCCATTAAAAATCCACATTTCATTTTCGATGGCAGGCTTGGAACCGGGCGCATTGCCACCAGTTTTGTCAACCATTCTACAGGGAGTCGGTGTCACTCTGACCGATATAAATGATATTGTTTTCCGTTTGACGTTCTTTGAACGTCAATATAATTTCTATACGCAGCGACAACTCACTAACGAAATCGTTTCGCATTATACCAGTCAAGCTCTGAAACAAGCATATGTACTCATATTAGGTTTAGATGTCATCGGCAATCCATACGGTTTAGTCGTCGGCTTCACAAAAGGAGTAGAAGATTTGTTCTATGAACCATTCCAGGTAAGTTGTCAGAATATCAGCGTTATGCAATCGATGTGGAAAATTATATTCGAAATTCGGTTTCAGGGAGCAATTCAAGGTCCTAGTGAGTTTGCCGAGGGTTTGGTTCTCGGTGTGAAATCATTATTCGGGCATACGGTTGGCGGTGCTGCTGGTGCCCTAGGTAAGATCACTGGAGCGATGGGCAAAGGATTGGCAGCGCTTACATTTGATAAAGATTATCAGAGGAAACGACGAGAAAATTTGAATAAGAAGCCAGCTAATTTGCACGAAGGATTGGCACGTAGCGGCCAAGGACTTGTTATGGTAAGAATTTCAATAACATATTCTGTATTCGGAATTGGCTCATTATGAACAAATTTCTCCATGGCGTAGGGTGTTGTTGACGGCGTTACCGGAGTCATCAGTCAGCCAATAAGTGGTGCTCGTAGCGATGGTGTTGAAGGATTCTTCAAGGGTTTGGGCAAAGGTGCGGTCGGCTTGATTGCTCGTCCAACAGCTGGTCTTGTTGACTTTGCTAGTGGTAGTTTTGATGCACTGCAGCGAGCCACTGAATTATCAGAAGAAGTTAACCGTTTAAGGCCACCACGTTCATTACATTCAGATGGCGTCTTACGACCATTCTGTTTGCGAGAAGCCGAGGGAAACAAACTGTTAAAGTGAGACATATATGCTATTTCATGATGAAATAATAGAGATATAAAATTACCGAAAATAACTAAAGTAACGATTTTTCTATTTTCAGAGAAATTGAAAAGGGCAAATATGCAAGTAGCGATATTTTTGCTCATTACGAGGTTGGTATTCAAAAATTACCTATTTCGATAGTTCGATGTTCTCCGAAATAGACTACATCTTTGTTAACAATGACGATATTTTTGTTATATTCATGAAAAAAAATGTTTTATTATCAATTACCAAGGTCATAATTGAGAAGCGTGAGGTGTTACTCTTATCTGATCACCGTTTGATATACTGTGGAAAGAATGATTTGTTTGGGGGATGGCAGGTAAGAATTTTTCCATTCCATTTGATTATATGAAGGGTTTAGGACGAAAATGTTATACAGAAAAGTTGAGAGGAAAAATTTCAAATGAAAAGAGATAGCTATATAGTTTATTATAGTTTACTATACAGTATATAGCTATCCCTTCTCCGCTCATTCATCATCGACATTTTTCCGCTCAACTTTTCTGTATTACATTTTCGCTCTAAACCCCCCATATGTAAAATGCAAAACCGTCAAATGATTGTTGAATATGTTTATTTATTTTGCAGATTGACTGGTCATATCGATGGAGTGAAATCTACATGCTTCGATCGGTTGACAGAGGCGTTGAAGTATTGATTGGTGAAAAAACGAAAAAAGTGCTTGGATTGTTTGGCTCAAGCGAACAGAAAAAGAAAGTTATCCTTATTCCCCAGCCTGCCCGGCGAGCGCAATTGCTCAAAATTATGACCGACCTCAAAAGGAATGAACCATAGATAAACTTGCTGTGACCAGAATAAAGATGCCTACAACAAACAAGATTTTATCACATTTTGATTTTTATAAGTGATTGCCAGTTGCTTTTTCATTAAATTTGAATCGAGAAATTCGTCGACCAATTTTACTCTGACATATTTCCTTTGTATGTAGTTTAATGTAAGGCCCATTGAATTTTACCGTTAGTTTTAAATCACATTCAAAATGATCAGTAGATTTGATTAAGCTGTAAAATCCTATTTTCACATTCTTTTCACTTTATCGGTCCATTCGAATCGATTAGATCAATGAAAGGCTCTGAGTGAAATATCATTGAGAAATTTGCAAAAATAGACTTTGTTTTCAAATATTTTCGCATTTCGATAGTCAAAATCTACCTCAAATGTTTTCCGAAACAGACTAAATCGAAAATAAACATCTTTTTAAACAAAAACTATTATTAATGCATGAAAAAATATTTTTCATTACTATGAACGTTTGAAATAAACTTCATTTATCGATTGATTGCAAAAAATGCGTTTATAGTTATAATTTTGCTTAGTTTTGTTTCCATACAATCGGTCTCTTACGAAAAACAGTTCCCAGCGGTTGTGTACTCCGCGAACTACTAAATCAAAGCGGCTATAGCAATAACAGTTGATATTTTAATTTTTTATAATTTTTAATGTGATTGAAATCACAGCCGGCGACAGCAGGCGCGAGTGACGAAAGCACCTCTGTGCTGAAAGTCGAACTCGCCTATATATACACGTAATTTCGAACTTTTTTTCTAAGAAGCCATCTGGTATGAATGAAGTATCGTCAGAAAGCCCTTGGCTCATAGGCCCAGAAAATACATTCAAACTTGGGAATCGACCAACCGTCTCCATAGATATGGCCACTTAAAAATTTGGAGCAATTCTCAGTTTTTCCCATTTACCGGGGGGTGGACGCGGCTCAGTCATCTCAAGAACGTTTGACCAAGAACGTCGAAATTGGACCATCCGTTCATGAGTTATTGCCATTTGAAAATTTTCTTTGCCGTCTCCACCAATTATTCTGAGATAATATTTTTTCTGTCCGTCCGTCCGTCTGTCCGTACTTTTTGTCCGATCTTTTTCAAACTTTGAGGCATTGAACTATATCAAAAACTAAGATTTTTTGTTCCGCCACTTTTTGATCTGGCCGCCATCTTGGCCTTGGTCGGCCTTTGAAAATTCAAAAAATGGCCTTCCTTCCAATGGCTACTGTGCCTAACCCTGTCAACCGATTTCAGACTTTAAGGTATCGTTGGAAAGATCTCAAGACCAGCTATAAAATGGCACCTATTTGAGCTTAAAAAATCAAGTTAGCATGGTCTTATGGGCAGAAGACCAAAAAAATTGCACAAATCGACCATTTTCTCGAAAACGGCGCCGAAGATTTTTTTCAAAATTGCCTCAAATATAGCCCCAAATTAGAGCTAAAATTTGACATATAGCTTATATCTGGCAAAACTCTGTTTTTCGAGATATAGCCATTAGAAGTTGGAAAAAACATAAAAAATCGACAAAAATCAACTAAAACCCATTTTTGTTGCCGTGAATAAGGGCGAAATCATAACCAAATTGTTTTTGCGTTCAGATGAATAAAATTCTTCCAGATACCAGCTCTTCACCAAGTCTTTTCATACCACGCAATCAACTAAAAACACAAAAAAGTACTTTTCATGAAAAAATCAAAATCAAAACAATTCATCACACAGTTCTACCGATGTTTTTTGTGTCTGGCAATTGATAGCGACATACTAGGCGTTTTAGAGGGCCAAAATCTAAGAACAACTGCGTTCTCAGAATATTAAAATTGGCTCAACTTTTTTAAATATCAAATTCGGCGTTTTACCTTTTCACCAGTATTACATGCAAAGAGGTATTGAACAAATACCATTTTTCTCCCATTTGTGATGGTTTTATAGCCTTGGTATGTGCTAAGAAAATGTGTGACGTTCAATTTTAGGTGGAACTAGTTATAATCTATACTCAAAAATTACATCTGGTGGGAGCAAAATGTCGAGAAAATAGTCAATTTTTCCAGTTTTTCGACTAAAGCTCGAACAGTATACATTTTTTTCACTTACTGGATTCGGCAACATTGTAGCCAGAGTAAAGCTGAGCAACACTCCTGAACACATTAACTCGAAAAAACTCCATCCAGTCCACTTTATGGGCTCAAAATCACTTTTCGCTATCAAAATCACTTTTCGCTATTAAACGGTATTTTCGTGCATCTTCGAAGTCCTACAGTGTCTGAAAGAACTTTTTAGTACTCCTCAAGAGCTTTGCAGGCCAAGTACTAAAAAGTACTAAAAGTGTACTAAAATGTACTAAAAAGTAACAAATGGCTCCGGGCAACTCTGGGTGATGAAAAACTCTACTAACTCGTGTTAAATATTCTGTTTTGGACCGCAGTAAACATTAACGATCGGTAATTAGTTGAAAAATTAACGTTTGAATCGAAAAATTACCAGTGTAACATATGAAATCGTAACATCTATGGACCATAACCTTTTCGATTCAAACGTTAATTTTTCAACTAATTACCGATCACATTCATGATCTTGAAAAAACTAAACATGTGATAGTTTCTTAGTATAAAAGCGATATGTAATTTCATCAAAACAAAATGTAATTTCATCTGTCTGTTCAAAAACCAAATTTTATTTAACGAAAAAAAAATTAATTTTTTTCCCCCGGTGTGCGACTCGAACTCGATTCCACACGCTCATAAGTCTGCTTTCGTACCTACGCGATGATTTTGCTTTATTCAAAAAGGCGACAATGCTGGTTTTTAACTACAAAATTTCATGTTTCATTTTCTTTGGCTCAATACACACCACTTTGTGTTTGTAAGGTGTTAAGGTGCAGTCACACGCTATGGCAAACTGCCATATATATGGCAGTTTTCTATGGCCATAGCGTGTGATCGGCATATGGCATGCTGCCATAGAAATATGTTATCATATTTTTTTGTTGCTGTCATAGAAATATGGCAGAGCTATGGCATATGTGTGAGTGGGGTACTCACACGTATGCCATAGAAATATGGCAATATGGACATATTTTTGAACTATGGCCATAGTTGCTGAGAAATAATGAGCCAAAATTACGTATGCATGCAAATTTCATTCTATGAGTCACACGACGTATACACTGAAGACCGTTCGCAGAGTGGAACAGAGAAAAGAAAGTATAAATGGAGCGTGTGTAGAGCGCGAATACAGATGACGTAGCGGTAATTTTTCATACAGGATTTATGTTCCTTCGCGCTTGTATAGAACGCTTAGCGCATACATACAAATTTCTACTTTTCTTTACATCTTTCTATCATTCTTCGCGTTTTGTACAGAGCGCCCAGCGCATACATGCAAATTTTTCCTTTTCTTTATTTCTTTCTATCGTTTTTCGCGCTTTGTATAGAGCTCGCCTGTGCGAGCGTTCAGCAAATGCATGTTCGCACATGCACACACGCCTGTGTAAAACATGATCGCCCAAATGTGTTGAGATTGTTAAGTGTCATTTGAATTTCGTCATTGTTGGAAACGCCATTGCATAATATTTGCAAACGAAACAAGTACATAAGTGACTTGTAACTGTCACTTGTTGCCAAATATCGGTGTGTCAAGCACAACCTCTCTTGAGCTGTAATCGCTTTGCGCATGACTGTATCTTCCCTTCAAATTATTGGTGAAACCTTCTCCAACAAATAATCAAAGTCTTCAGCATTGAGTCGAACGAAGTTTTTGTACATTTTTGGATCTCCCTCCTTTAATTCTTCATAAAGCGTTGCTGAAAACCCAACTTCACTTCTTTTATTTATCCATTCGCGTACCCACATTCGACGTGCCATTTTGTTCTATGAGGCGTTTTCAATTTCACTTCTTCTTTCAGCTTCAGCATCCTCTTCTTCTTTCATAACCAAATAGGCAGCAATTGCTACACGCAACTTTGCTCTACGAGACATGGCGATCGACTGGGCATTTTCATGAGCAAGGTGTACGAAACTCAATCCACCATAGTGAAAAAAAATATGAAAGGAATGCCATTGTGTCTGAGTAGGCTGCCATTGATTATTTGCCATATTTCGCTATGTCATGAGGTATGCCATAGATTGCCATTGCGATTTTTACCATATTTTGCACTATCGTGTGAGTGCCATATTTTTTTCTATGGCATATGGTAGATTTTCTACCATAGAAAAACTGCCATATATATGGCAGTTTGCCATAGCGTGTGACTGCACCTTTAGTTGGTTTTGTTGAAAAAAAAATTCGGGTACAAAACAACTGATATCAAATCGCCTTTTTGCATTTTTCAAATAGATTGAAAAATACATGTCAACTTGCGAGCGGAGCGAGCCAAAAAAATTTGCAACGGACAATTTTCTAAAGTAAAGAGCTCTAATAAATTGAATTTTTTTCCATTTCTAAATTAGCGGCGCCCCGGGGGCGCCTTTCGGCACTTTTGTATTGCACAACTTCGCACTTAGGTAGAAAAAATCCTCTGAGTGTTATTCTCATGGTAGTAAGATTCCTGGCAGCGGCAACCCAAACAAGTCACAATGTCCTTTTCCAAAAAGAATACACTTAAATAAAAAAAAAACATCAACAGTTTGTACATGCAAATCGATCAATATATGCATTAGTCAAGCTTTTTTGTTGCCTTTAATAAGGACGCATTTGGCAGCAACAATATCACGGTGCCATGGTGTTTCGCAAGTGCGTGCTTGTTCATCCGGTTTCCGGCCTCAACTTCTTGCATTACACCAGTTTCGGGGTTTTCTAGCCATTTTTATGATAAATTTCCTTTGAGAGGAAACTACCTGCGCTTGGTATAGGTTGTGAAATGAATAAAATGGTAGAATATCGAATCAAAGTAATAACCAAGGGGGAAATCACTCAAAAGTAATACCAAATAGAAAAGTAATACCTCAGTTATTTCTAGTAATACCTCTGGTATTACTTTTGATATTTCTATGAAAAAAGTAATACCGAAAAAAAGTAATATCCAAGTAATACCAAGTAATACTGATCAATAGAAGTAATACACCTGGTATTACTTTTGATTTGTACGGAAAGTAATACCAAGTAATACCATTTATGTAAAAGTAATACCTAAGAGTGATTTGCCCCTCGGTAATAACACAGTAGCAGATTAATAGCAGTAACCATGGTACATTTATCAACATCAAATTCTAATTTCCAAATGGCTAATTAATGGCTTATGGGTTCTGTTGGCGATTTGCCGAATGATGATCGATTTTCATGCGAAAAATACAAAAATGGCAAATAAATCCAAATAATCGATATTTACTGTTCGGTAATTTAGGTTTTAACCATTGAGGCTACGTTGGTGCGAGAAGCGATTTTTATTGTTTCAGCTCACTTTTTGGTACTTTTTTTATTCACTTTTTGGTAGTTGTAGTGTTTTTGAATGTGTGGTGATCGCATTCTCTCTTTCTCAAGTGTTTGCATAACAACTTTAAACGATACATACGCCGAACAACCGAAAAACATGAAAGCGAAAATAAAATGGAAAAGAGAAGAAACACAAGACAGAAAAAAAGGGAGAAACAAGCCGATGCAGCAAAAACGATAACAACACCAGCAGCGGTGGCCAAACATCAGACTATGAATGAATTAATATTTGCCGAACAAGAAGAAGAAGAAAAAACGGCTATAATGCTAAATATAATTTTTTATTGACTAATAACTATTTCGTATATTTTCTGGTAAGTGTTCGCATTATTATTATCGATAATTTTGCCAAATCGAAAAATACATACAAAATGCACATATACAATTTTACAGAGAATGTCTGCACATAGATTTATTCAAATAAATTAATAATATCAAATACATTTATCGATATTTTTCATGCGTTACGTTGTTTTAACGCATTTGCAGTGTGAAGATAGAAGAGACTGCTCATCGGAATTACCCCTTTGAGTCGACAGCAAAAGAAGCCGTTATCGATTGCTATCAACTGACACGATTTCAGGTCTAATAATATTGAATTGTACGAATTGCACTTGGAATTGTGTCGGTTGATAGCAATCGATAACGACTTCTTTCGCTGTCGACTCAAAGGGGTAATTCAACGTAATCACTGAACATTTCAGCTAATAATATATAATAATAATTACATACAATGATTTTTTAAAAGAATGTTTTTTCACTCGGTTCTACTAAGCCACATTTTGCCGCAATATACAAAACAACATAACCTAACATCGAATCGAAAACAACACAATACCAAACAAAACTTCATTGATATCTTTCATCTATCGAATTCATGAAATCCAGTGGAAATATTTAACCGTGTATTATTCTGTTGATTTAAATTTTGCGAATAATTGCGTATTTTTTCACTGGAGGAAATCTACCCACAAAATATAAGAATCATTTTCACGCGTCGACTATACGGTACAAATATATCTGCTTAATATTCTGAACTGTCAAAATCAACACAGTGAAGCGCAATGGTAATATATTCAGCAAATCCGAAACCGTTCAGAGTTCAGTTTGCATTGCTTTTGTCCCTATCGAAAGATCACTGACTTGAATCATGAATGACGTTTAAAATGTCATATCTGACAAATTCCATTTCCAACATTTGGGTAAACCTTATGACGAAAGCATTTACTTATACTTCCAAACTATACCGTATAGATGCCGTTAGAGCATTCATTGCTTTTGATATTTTTTCCAGTTTCATTATTACACTTGAAATGCGCCCACAATTTCTGACGTTATTATTGAAGCCGACAACTTTTAGGAGTCGCACACTAAACACGAATGCTGTCATGGGTGAGATAGAAAACATTTTTAGTGCTCTTAATATTTGTTTCGCTTTCAAATATTAAATGATGTTTTTGAATTTTGTAATCGGTTGCAATTCAACAGTATAATTGAACATATTTCTTCTTAGTTTTATATTACTTATTCGAATATGGCCCATTTTCTTGTTCATCTTCTGACCATTTTTTATTGTCTTTTATAGTCCAATATCTTATTAAAACTAAACAATTTCCACTTGAAATACATGTCATTCGAAAGAGAAACATTTGTCACGGTCATTTTAATTGAATAGTTTGGAATTTTTGTGCACATCACACCATCTTGGTGATGAAGTATTAAAAAAATAAAAGTATTAACCCTTTGACGACCAATGGGACACATATGTCCCATTTTGTTTTTCATCTGTAATAACTACATTTTTTAACCAATTTTAGTAAAATTGGTTTCGTTTGAAAGAGAATTAATGTAGCTATCAGAAAGTACCATAATATTGGATATTTATTGTAAACGCAATTGGATAGAACACTCTAAAGTCAAAAAATCTTAACTTTTTTTTCAACTTTCGCCAAATGCTATATAATTTTAACGGTGGAACTTTTAAAGCTGAAAATTTGGAATAATGTGCGAAATGTTCATTACTTTCCAAAAATCATCGACTTAATTTAGAAAAAACGTTTTTTCCACTTTTTATTGCGTTTGGCGCGATGGGACATATGTGTCCCATTGGTCGGTAAAGGTAAATAAATACCCCGTATTTCCCTGTATTTTGGCCATTATTCGCGAATTTTCAAACACAAAAATTTACAAAAATATCATTAAATTCGTGATTAAATGGGCACAACAAAGCACAATTCAAACCATTTTCGGTTCAAAACAATTCTGAATATTTTAAAAACGAAAAAGATTTTACACGTAGTTCTTATGGGAGACATATTTTCTTCCATACAAAGGTAGTTACCGTTACCGACCAATGGGACATATATGTCCCATCATTTTTTTTCATATTTCTAGCTAAAAAAAATTAATTTTTGATAATATTTTTAATGGTTTTCGGGGTCGCTGAGCACGAATCTGCAAATCAGAATTGCAAAATTCCCATCCGTTCAATCTTGGTCGTCAAAGGGTTAAATAAAATGAAAATATTCATTGATAAAAATCAATAGAATAAGAAAATGAAAATTATTTCAATTTTAACGATTTTTGTTGGGGTACCCCATATTACAGCGAACGTGAGTTTGCACTTATCACAATCAAACGGTTGGAAAAATGATATAATTTTTCGTAGCTTATCATAAGTCACAATAAGATTTTTGTGGAACAAATGAATGTTGTGATTAAAAAAATCGAAAGTCATAAATCTGAAAACGAATAAAGGTCAATTAAATAATATGATAAGCTGCGAAATTCAATGAAATTCGTTTATATTTGGTAAAAAATCAATTAAAATGATTTAATTGATTGAAATTGACAGTGTGAGATAAATGCATGTGAGTGATAATTCAAAAATATCAGATGCAGAATAAAAATAATAAAAATAATTGTGTAACACAACTTGTGTTATGTAAAATAGTTAAAAAAAAACATCGATCTTGTGCTGTATTGCGATGATTTCAGGTCAACGAGTACGAATACCGTGATTTATCAGACGGTGTATAAGAGTGGATCAGAGTTTATTGGTATTCCAAATTAACAAAATACATACTCTTGTTTAACGCAAATTAAGGTTTATGAAACGGATGCATACTCAAAATTACGACGACATCGTCGTAATGGGGGGTAAACCAAACTAAATCGAATGAAACATACTCGCCTTTATCATAGCTACAAACAGTCAAAATACATATCTCCGATGTTTACTCTATTCATTGTAAATTTTTATATTGATCTTTGTCATAGCCATCCATTGAGTTGGCGAGTTATTATTTCAGTTTTAGAATAAATTTGGAATTATTTTCATATTAGCTCCTTATACGCTTCAAATCATGGCCAAATAATAACTCAAATCACTCTGCAGCCAACATGGATCTGCCTAAACCGACGTAAAACTTCTCGTCAATTTATTCACCGGTATAAATTGAGTGACGACTTTTACTGTCCTAGAGTCTCCAATTAAAGTGTAAAACTGAACGCTTCACATAGCCTTTGTCCTTTGGAAACGTTTACCAAAGGTTATTTTGGACCGTTTTCTATCTGACTACTATTAAGCATTTCCATCTTGGTTGTATGACTATGTTTTGGTTTTCATGTGCCTATTTTTGTAAATGATGCATAATTTTATTAACTGCTTAATATTGATTTAAACGAATAATTCTGAACGATCAATTGGATTTTCAGAAGTGGAGGGCAAACGTTCAATTCAAAAATTGAATCTTTTATGGTTGGCAATAATAATATATGAGTATCATAAAAGTATTAAACAAAAAAAAACGTCTACTAGTGACGTTTTTAACGTTTGTTTCAGGTGAATATATGGCCAAAATCAACCGACATTTTTTTTCATTTAACACCGACTGTCATTTTATTCATTTCACTGTTCTTTTAGATAAGATCTGTATTCTCATTTTCATGCTCAACAACACATTTTCATTACTTTCATTCGCTATGTTTCATAAATTATAATTATTTTTCTTAAAAAATCCTCTTGTTATTTTGCTGTAGGCAATAGCTGCGGATATTTTGAAATAGCAGCTACCGCACAATTTGTTCGGAATTATTCTGAACGATCAAATTGATTTCTAGAAGTGGAGGGCAAACGTTTAATCACCATAAAAGATTCAATTTTTGAATTGAACGTTTGCCCTCCACTTCTGAAAATCCAATCGATCGTTCAGAATAATTCCGAACAAATTGTGCGGTAGCTGCTATTTTGAAATATCCGCAGCTATTGCCTACAAATAGCAACTACTAATATTGGGTCTGGGAATTAGTTTTGTCGATTTTTTTAAATTTTCAAACATTTATTTGAATACCAAAATGAAATTACATTTCAATCAAAATATTGTCCATCGGAAGCGATGACCTTCTGCCACAATGTGGGCAATTGACGGATGCCTGCCTTAAAAAATTCCTCATCTTTTGAGGCTATAAATGCATCGAGCCAATTTTGGATTTCTTCAACTGAAGAGAACCGCTCTCCGTCCATATGGTTTTGCATCGATCGAAACAAATGGTAGTCGGAAGGAGCCAGGTCTGGGCTATACGGGGCGTGAGCCAAAACTTCCCATCCGCTATTTTCCAAGTAGTTTTTGACCGATTTCTCAATGTGTGGCCGAGCATTGTCATGTAGGAAAATCAATGTCTCTTTTCTGGTCTCCCATTTCGTGCGTTTTTCTTTGATTGCTTGTTTGAAACGTATCAATTGTTGTCGGTAGAAAGGCCCATCGATGGTTTGACCACTTCTCAGCAGCTCATAATACACCACTCCCTCCTCATCCCACCAAATAGACAGCATTACCTTGTCGCCGTGAATTTCTTGTTTTGGCTGTGATGTTGCTGGTTGGCCGGGCTTAACATACGATGCTTTGCGCTTGAGGTTATCGTAATGAATCCATTTTTCGTCACCAATGACAATTCGATACAGAAAACCTCTTTTTTTGTGCCTTGCGAGCAGCATTTCGCAAGTCACTGAACGCCTTCCAGCTTGCGCTGGCGTCAATTCATGTGGTACCCAATTTGACAACTTGCGAATGAAACCAAGGGCCCTTAAACGTAATCCAACAGTGCTTCGGTCAACATTCAATGCTCTGGCAAGCTCATCTTGAGTTTGACTCGAATCTTCATCGAGCAATGCCTCCAATTCCGCATCTTCAAACTTTTTTGGCTGGCCGGGACGTTCCTTGTCTTCCGTGCTAAAATCACCACTTTTGAACCGTGAAAACCACCGTTCACATGTACGTACCGACGGAGCATGCTCACCATAGGCTTCCACCAACATTCGATGCGCTTCAGCCGCAGTTTTCTTCAAATGAAAGCAAAAAATTAATGCTTGCGGGAAATGTTGCTTTTTCGGTACAAAATTTGACATATTTAAGGCGCAAAAAAAAATGTTTATCCAAACTTCGATGAAATGATAGATGATGATTTTTGTAGTTTGACACTAGACCACTCATGTGAAAAAGAAAAAAGTATTGCCCAATACAACCATGCAAAGTTACGCCATCTTTTGAAAAATCGACACGATTAATTCCCAGACCCAATAGCTCAAAATATAGCAGTATACAAAATGAGACCTCTGCGATATTGTACCAAAATTTTCGAATATTCTTCAATTTATGGATTTTTCTCCCCTACAAACCATATACCTCCCGGGCGAGTGGATTTTATTAGAAAAAGTATGTCGGAAAATGGCTTAAATTTATTTTTCGGCCCCAATTTTCCGATTCCGGAGCTGCGATATTTAAAACTTTCGGCATTTGAGATACCCCACTGGACAGCGTTGTGTTACGTTCTTGTTGATTGGAGTCGAGTTTTGAAGAATCAACTTTTTCATTCACTGTTCTTTTAGATAAGATCTGTATTCCCATTTTCATGCTCAACAACACATTTTCATTACTTTCATTCGCTATGTTTCATAAATTATAATTATTTTTCTTAAAAAATCCTTTTGTTATTTTTCCCTAGGTAGACCATAAAAAGACTTATCAATAATTATTATTGGCCAAGGACAGAATAAAATGTATACTTAATGTTGTCTTTTAACATATTGAATGCCACCCAGCAAACAAATCGCTGACCACAGCCAACATAACGGATATCGGTTTCTAATTCTTGTTCCATAGATTTTTACTATATTTTTCATTCAAATGACCACCTTAAAACCATTAAATCACATGGATAAGAGATGGAGTAGAATACAAGGAATGAGCAAGAAGGAAGCACATGCAAAACATGTTATATTTTATGCGTGAAATAAACGAAATGACTGAGCAAAGCCTGAAAAAAGACAAATAATAAAAAAATGATGCTAATTCAAGCATAATAACTGCAAAAGACGTAAAATGCAATGACAGCGCTATGCATACTATTCTATTGTTTGTTCCCGCAGACCGACCGTTTTTGTTGTTTCGTTTTTGGTTATTCTGAAAAAAGTATTAATATCTGCTGTTCAGTTCTTTGTTTTAAAGTAATACAAATTAAATGCGTTTCATTATGCTGTCTCCCTTTTTCCATTCAAAACTATGTACTCAAGATAAAAAATGTCACACTGTGTATTTGTCATGAATTATAATTTGCGTCTTTGTTCTCGCATACCGCAAAATTCAGCTGCGTGCGAACTTTCCATTTGCAGTCCTCAAAGTGGCCAGTTAGTTAAACTTTTATGCAAAGCCATAATTAAGTGGAATCGTTTCAAGTGCCATCGAGTGAAACGGGTTCGAAATTTGTCTTCATCAAAAAAGCGAAAATGAACAATTTACGTGGAATGTTTCGCACAAAACCGATTTATTTGATTAAAAAGCGTTATATATAAAACTCATTGTGTGTGTATGCGTGTGTGTGTGCGTTTGTCCTATTTTTTTTTATTTTCATGATTTTTTAATTCTTGGTTTTAATGGAGAATATGTCGATAGAATTCTCGCGGCTTAAATAGCAGATTCACATATCAGTTTTGATGTTCGAATTAAATTTTCAAAAGTTTGAAGAAACAATTTTTTTTAATTGTTTTTCGATACAACGTACATTGATGTGGATTGATGGCAATGAAATATTGGTTTTGGAACAGAGATGAACATGGACACCATCTCGGTCCATCATGGTCATGTTAACACGACTTAACACCATGAATAGTCAATATGGGTGTCATATGAAAGGTTTTGGAACGGGGATGAACATGGACACCATCTCGGTCCATCATGGTCATCTTAACACGACTTGACACCAATTCACATATGAAAAAAATGCGTGTAAAATCAACTCCAGAAAAAGGAGCAACTTTCCCAGAAAATCGTCTTTGCTTTGAAAAAACAAGTATGGAACATACGAAATGATACAGACTAACATTCATAACTGAATTTTGCTTTTTACGTCAAATTGTATCGTCATCTCACTGAAATGCTTAGTCTTCTTATTCATCTTTCTTGATTGAAAAAAAACTAACTGAACGGAAGAGAACCCGAACTCTAGTTTTGACTAAAAATGGAAATTTTTTCTACATCAGCCATTCTCAGTAAGACAAGGTCAAATTAGTTACAAATCAAAATCGTCAATTGTTGATTCCACAACCATTCTGGCTACGGGCCTGTTTATGTCTCACTTTCTCTTATTAATTCATGTTCAAGCGTTTCAGAGGCAAATTCTTGTTCTTACTGTCCATTTATCCCTTTCATCTAACATTATGGTACACACACAAACGATCACGATACTGCTCTCCATAAAACGATTTGACGATCATGTCGTGTAAGAAAATAATTGCGATCGCCCCGGATTTTTTGATTCATTGAAAATCAATTTTTTTCGATTTTTGAAAGCCGAAAATCGTGAAATCTAGCGTTATTCTAGGGTCGTAGGTGCGTGGTACACTATACGCTGTACGCTGTACGCAAAAAACACGGTAAAAATTTTGCTATGTCATAATGTATAGAAAACATCAGAGTATTGAAATTGCTCTGATATTAAGGTTTGATTAACATATGATAACACAATCTTTCCTAATTTCAATGCATGGTGAATTGGATTTAATTGGAAATTATATCTTTGGGAATGTAAAAAAGTTGACCTTACAAATGTGAGGCATCTTGTTTTTGAATTTCTTCTATCTATATATATAAAACTGAATGTTTGTCTCTGTGTGTGCCCCTTTTTTTCAATTCATGGCTTTATTGTTATACGCTGTTTGATTTTTCGCGGCCTCAGGAAGGATCTTATAAATGCAGTTTTGATTTTCGAATTACATTTTTTGAAGTTTAACGAAAAAAAAATTTTTATTGATTTTAATCCTAACAGTGATGAATGTATGAAACAGCCAATCAAACGAGATAGATGGTCAGCTACGGCTGACGCTCGTTTGCCAGATAATTTGCGTGGGGTGAATGCATATAGAACGCTCCGCTGCCGCCGAGCGATCAATTGTACTTTGAAAGGTGGTATCCAAACGTTCAATCAATGAAAAAGAGACAAATCCATATATAACGTTTGGATACCACCTTCCAAAATACAATTGATCGCTCGGAATAATTTCGCATTATTTTTGCGGATTGTGTTCCAGAATACCGGCACAGACATTCCGTTTTTGTGACGTGCGATCAATCAAATTCATGATAGAATCCATAATTTTTCTGACTTTGTGACGTGGTATCCAAACAAATTCATGGATTCTATCATGAATTTCGATGGATCGCTCGTCACAAAAACGGAATGTCAGCGGAGCGTTCTATATGCTTTCACCGCACGCAAATTATCTGGATAACGAGCGTCAGCCGTAGCTGACCATCTATCGCGTTTGGTTGGCTGGTATGAAAGACTTCAATAAGAGGCAGTACAATAAGATAATGGAATAAAAGAGTTTCTAAAACGATAGATGGATATTTGTCTGAGAGATGTTAATTTGTGTTGTGTTCCTAAGCATACCTTCGTTCATCAAAGATAGACGTTATTCAGATTTTTTATCTGTTCATTTGATACGAATTGTATGCAATGAAATTCATTAAAGCTCCGAATGGCATGGGATTCCAGGCGAATTGAATCACTTGAAACTTATCGTTTTAAAATACAAACTGGAGACACAGAGTGACAGAAACACACAAAGTTAAACTCGCCAAAATCATTTTAAATCAACCGATGAATAGAGAAAAAAACAAAATGAACGTGATTGCCTACGCATTACTTATCCAAGAGATGAAATTTTCAAAATTGGAAATTGAATTTTCCAAAAAAATACGAAAATATACAAAATAAAATCGAATATGTGTTTGACTCTGCATGCAATTAAAACCTGTCATTGACTAATGGAAATAAATTTTTTACTCAACATTTTTTTCGTAGTGGGCTTTGTCGTGCTGAAAAAGACACATTACATACTTCAAATGTTTAATTTAAAATTCTGTGGTAAAGTACCTTACTAGCGGTCGCAAGACAATCGCAAAAAACCGTTCGTGTCTTTTAATATCCGGCACACAAGTTCCATTGTTTTGGGCGTGGGCTTTACATGAATACACGCATGAACACGACCGAAAAAAATCTGAAAAACAGATTGAAAAAAAACCAAAAGTTAAGATATTTATTTGTGGAAATTTCTGGTGCACTTCAAGAAGAACAAGCAACTGTATGTAGTAAAATCGAGGTCAATGAAATTATCAATATCGGTAATAGTTTTTTGACACATGCACACGCGAAGTTTCACTTGGAGTTTGGGGATTATTTCAGATGATTATGCCCAAATTGACGGCATTGTGTTTTTCGAATGGTGTTGGAACTAGCTTACCAGTCAACTTCATATGATCGATTACAATTATTCTACGACAAATGTTGACGATTGTGTTAAGTCAAACACATGATTTAGAATTAATTTTCACCCACTAAATTGAATAAGGTCAGTTTCCATCAATAAATATAAAGAAATAATGACATAATCAAAATTATTTTCAAATTTGACGTTTATTGATCAAAACTGACCTTACACAAACCAGCGAAATCAATACGAGATGATAAAAAAATGCTAATACTAATCTATGTCAAACAAGTTTGTTTTGCATATTTATATTTTTTAAGCGATAAAAATACGGCATAATTCATCCATGTTGAAAAAAACATTCATGTAGTTTTTAGTAGCTGTTACTATTTGAAAATAGCGGTATAAATGAAATATATAGTAGGTAGCCAATGCTAATGCCAGATTTGAATGAGAGAAATGTTGTATCTCAGTCTACGAGTTAACAATTATTGGAAATTTCACGACACACAATTCAACAAATTGCTTTAAAGATGTTAAAAGACCGTGTGCGAGCTCGTTTTGGATTGGCATATGACCAGTTTCAATGTTGTTGTGCGTACTGAGCATATGCTCGCTCGCACATTCACAACAGATCCGGGTCATTGTTTGACTTTGACGACAGATAAAAGTCACTACATGCAAGCGTCTCATATATGTAAGCTTCAACATGTGTGGTTATGCTTGTGTCTACGTATATTTTAGCGGTATAATAGCTTAGTTTTTATTGTCTGTTGGTTATTGAATTTCATTCAAAACAAAAGTTCTTTTACGTAAGTAAAATACATATGCATATAATGCATATTTCGTTTTGTTTTAATTCGATATGGTTGGTTTGTAACGAAATTCCAGATTTACACGACAGCGACTAGGCTAAAATTCAATAGCGAATAAATATTTCTGTTTTGTATACGTCGTTTCATATTGTACAAAGCGATAAATAGTCTCACAAATTTTCACTAGATTTCTTATGTAAGAACGGGTCAACAATTGTAAATGTACACATAAATCCGTTTCTGTATATTCGTTCATTCATTATTTGTGTGCACACTGCACAGTGCACATAGGTGCCACATTTGCTCAAGCTACACTCTCAATGCTTCCAATAGATTGTTGCCAATTAGCTAAAATTGGAAAATTATTCACCTCGATTGCACCGTGCACCCGATTCAAGATATTTTTTTTTACAACACATAACATATACATATGATTTTTTGTAGACCGCATTAAAGTGTTGCTAGTAGACATTGCGCCATTGTCTACAACTTGTTTTGCAGATTCATTTACTTTTTTCAACTTCTCGATCTCTCTCTCTTTCTCTTTCTCACCCTCTCTCTCTCTCTCTCTCTCTCTCTCTCTCTCTCTCT